>NW_008751812.1:1061355-1085834 GCF_000715545.1 Opisthorchis viverrini
AGCTGAAGACGGATCATAAAAATCCGGTGGACCAGTGCAAGTCTCTCAATCCGGTATGTGGTTTCCGCTTTCTAATCAAATGCTGTTACTCAGCTGGTTCTCCCTGAGTACCTTTTGCATGGTGCATATACAGTGCTCTTCATTATCACGTTTCAACTGGGAACGGCAATTTTCAACATTCCACTGATGGCCTATCATGTTTATCGTCGCTTCGCTTTTGAACTTTCTGGTGCTCATTTTGCAGTTACATGCACCGTCCTGTTATAAGGGGACCGGGACTTTATGACCCAACTAATGAATACAATACAGATGAGCTAAACAAGGCGATGCGTGAAGGCTGGGTGAAGTTAGCCTTCTACATTATCTCGTTCTTCTATTATCTCTACGGGTATGTTCAGTTCATTGTCATCCGTCAGCGCACACAGAATGATCTATACTCTTGTTACAGACTAGTTTCTCAATGCAGCAGTTTGAACTCCAGTTTGTTCGTCCTCAAGTGTCATTCGAAGACTGCCGCTATGATTGAACGTTATGTGTATCCCGCAAGCTAAGCTGTATTCCTTTCTAATACATCCTCGCAAATATGACTTACCGTCTTTATCTATTTCTGATATTTTTTATCCCTTGCTATCGCCAACACGCTTCATTTTAGAATGTCGCTCATCTGTTCATTATCCAACGAGGTGCCGGAGCATCCAGTTATTAGTCCGAAGTCTGGACATGTCTTCGAAAGACGCGTAATTGAGAAGTACCTTCAGGAGAATGGGACTGATCCCATTGATCAACAACCTCTTACTGTAGAGGAGCTTATCGAAATAAAAACATCTCCGTTTGTTCGCCCAAAACCACCGTCAGCCACATCAATTCCTGCCATTTTGAAGACCCTACAGGTTTGAATCCATTAGTGAGCGGTACTCACCTTTCACTATTTTACTTTTAGGACGAATGGGATGCTGTAATGCTTCAGTCGTTTACCCTCCGTCAGCAACTACAAACTGCTCGGCAGGAACTTTCACACGCCCTTTATCAACATGATGCTGCCTGTCGCGTCATAGCCAGGTTTGTCCTACCTGCCTTGGGTTTTTCCACTTGCCTCCTTCTGACGGTCTGTATCTGAGCGTTTTGCTTCACTTCTTGAAGTTTTCACGCGTCTGCGTTGCCTGGAAAGGTTCATTTGTACGACGCACGTGCGTGCACCGCGAGTGCGATAGGATGTTGAGGAAAGAACCTTCTGGTGCAAACGATTCTTTCGTTTGTCTTGCCAACAATGCCGTTTTATAATAGTTTAAAACTGTTGTGGACCACGGTCCCTTAATGCTTTCTTATTGCCGCGAACCCCGGTCTAGGTAGCCACTTGATCGCCTGATGCGCTTGGCCAAACCAGAAGTCAATAAACGTGCGAGCCAGCTGCTCTATTAATCACTGTCGCGTACAAGCGGTATGACTAAGAATACAACTCATCTGTCAAGGGCGAGTGAAGGACAACCGTTGAAATCCGTCTCAACGAAAAACGGCTATTCCATTAGCAGTTTTGTAGTCCCGTCATGTTCGGAGCTGGTTCTCCTAATAAGAACGAAACAGGCTCTGAATTGTGCGCAGTTTATAAACAACCGTTTTTCAGCCTAATTACCTCTGTAATGACCAACGACTTAGCGTCCAGTTTGCTAGCAAGAGTTCCATTGTTATGAGTCATCTACATCTATTTTTGTTTCGCGGTTTATGATAGTTTAAACTTTAGCAGCCGTTAGACTGACCAGACCACGTTCATTGCAGTCTTTTGGATCACAACTTATCCGGATTTGAGTTCTGTTTCCTCTGAATGTGACAGTTTTGTTTGCATGACTGCACTTTTACCTGACAACTGCACCTCAATCTTTACTGGCGGCTGTGCCAACTTTACGACTACATTGATTTCAGTGTAAACTTAAAGTGGTATTCACACCGTAGAATTGGTCATTACCCCACCGTGGGGTTATTTGCCCTCAGTATTAATCCCGATCAGCAGCATACCTGTTCACACGAAATCTGATTCACTTTACTTTGTGGACATGGTATTACCATTGGGCCCTGACTCATAATCATGGCGGTAAGCGTTGTTACTAGATGTGTTGGAACGTGGAGATCTGCTGCCTATCGCCATCACCCACGGGTCTGTCCACTTTTATTTCAGGTTAACGAAGGAAGTCACGGCCGCCCGTGAGGCTTTGGCCACCCTGAAACCTCAAGCAGGTATTATGGCTCCTGGTGCGGCTGCCGCACCAGCCTCAGCACCTGCGGTTCCTGGTGCTCAACAAGTGACTGACACTTCCGGTGATGCAGTTATGATAGATGCCAACCAGGTGAGTGGTTTTCACATTTGTTTACACTGTCAGTTTGGTTTGACGTTCCTGCCCGTGTTGATGTCACATCTAGGCACAGGTTGACTAGCGCATGCAATCAACGTCACTTGGTAGTTTTGATTTGGCTATAAGCTCCAAGCACACTAGTTGACAGAATTCAACGTGAGTTTTTTGTCGTTTAAACGACTACGGTTTAATTGAATCAATTCATATCTTGGGCGATTCGAGCTTAAATCCATCCGGGTGAAGTAAGCAACACAAAAGTTTGCTCTTTTCGTTTTCTTTTATCCGGAACGTTTGATATTCAGTAGGTAACGAGACTGTGAATATTCCCATGTTAACGACCGTAATACAGAAGTGTGCGTTTCGTTTGTTCTAGAGTAGCATAGGTCCGTCATTTGGTGGAACTTGTTTCCGTTTAACCTACCCAGTAGTGGTACCCGAAAGCAGGGTTCAGGAGAAATCCGTGAATGCAATGGTTTCCTCTAGCATATCAGTTCACATTGATACCCGTCAGTGATGTTGGGCTTTGTAGAAGTTGTCAAGTCGGTGTGTATCATTTAATCATGAAGGGTCGTTTCCTCACTCCCATCCAGGGGGGACATTTCCTGATTTGTTACTCCCGAATGGCGACAATCCTCTCATTTCTCCGCTAAATTTTTACTAGCTTCCATCTTCGATTACGTGAACTGCGTGGCACATGCCTAACTTGACGTTCTGTGCACACGAGTGATGGGTGTCCTGAAACTCACGCATACCCAAAACATTTACTGGTCATGAGGTTGCTTATCCATTTTGTTAGATTCAGTTTAGACAAACTCATTCCCGAGGTAAGTTCCCAGGCGTCTCTGGATGTCTATGGGTTGACGAGCATCACAATGAACTTATCGCTTAGTTATTTGCTCGTTACTTTCAGCAATCCAAGGCTATGGTTTGCCTAATGGGTGTAAAGCCGTACAGAAAAGTCAACATTCTTCATTATGTTTATCACCAGGATGTGGCAGAAAGTCAGTTTTAGATAAGAATATCAGTAGATTGTTCGGGGTTATCATCAACCTTCCCAAAACTTGTGTGCCATGCCTGACATCGGTGGAACGTTGAAGTAAACATGGTTGCGGCATTTTAGACTATAAGGCGGTTTTTTTTACCATTGGTACACATATCACATAGGAGTAACAGAATGCGCTCTTTTTGCTGCATACGAAGCCGAGAAAGTTCGATGACATCTGTTAACATTCGCAGACTTGTTAAAGGCGAGCAGCAAGTTGATACTGATAGAATTGGCAGCCTCGTGCCCGATGATCTAATGGCCGCGATGATACGTCATATCAGAGGAACTTAGTAAAATTCACTTTTGGCTAAGACTAGCACTCCGTTGTGAAGAACCAACTATTCTGGAATAACCGACTTCGGTGTCTTTCATCTCACGGTAGTGAGTTGCACACATCAGGTATCGTGTTAAAGCAAAGCACATCCACTGTACAGCTTTCTTGTGGCTTTTGTTGACCCATTATTAAGCCTTACCTATCGCAAGGCCCGGAATATAAACAACAATGCACATTTGTATGGAATGCCCGGTAGGGACTTATCCTGCTCTGTGGTTTTCAGAATCTCAGCCACCTGAACCTCCGCCGGAAGGGCTTTAGAACCTATAACGTCTTGCTCTCACTTTTGTCGAGTCACAGATTGCCCATTGTTAATCTTTTGCCAACTAGGCTGGAGGATTGCACTCGTTTCCGATTACGAATGAACATGACACACAGCTCAACTAGCTCGAGTTCAGCGACTTCGTTTCCCCGATACTCGGTTACCCACCATTTCATCACGACCCGCCACTGCCGTCTAACTCCCGATCTAATGTTCAGACAGCGGTACTACTTAATGAATCAGCACGTTGGACGCTCCTCTAGGACGGTGGTTGGTGGCTAGTCTGCCGTAAATGTCAATCCATTAATTAAGTTTGTCAGCTGTTAACCATGTACAGTGGGTACATTGGTTCGAGCTGCTACCGTTTTCATCACCATATAGTGGGAAAGTGGGGTAGGTACAGCCAAGAATTGAAAGCAATGGCACATCCATTTAGTTCGGAACTAGGTAGCTCTGTATCGAATGTGATAGCTTCGATTCACGACTGAATATGTGATTGGGAAATTTCTATGACTGTCATTAACCATTGATAAGTCAATTCCCGGGGTCTCCATCAAGGAAGCCGGCAGTTGTCGGCCCGACTCAGTTTACTGGTCAGTGTTTTCATAATTCGTTGCTAGGTCATATACCATCCACCTCTCGGTCGCTTCCACTCAGCACACGGCTGGGCGAAAAGAGCTCTGTGAGACGAACAGTCCTCTGGCATTCGGACTGGCATAACCTGTGAAACGTGAGTAATTCATCTGTCATGGGAGAGGTCCTTCCTAAAACCATCTGGCGTACCTCAGCGTTGTTAATCTGACGTTTCCACCAGATATCCAGATCTCGATTGTATCCAGTGTTCATCTAGTCGAGGTGGATGGCTTAGATAAACAGTTCTGAAAGCTGGGGGCATAGCTTCTCTAACTCTCTTCTGTTCAACCTCCAAGCAATCTCCAAAGTTTCCAGCATCTTTCTAGCCAGATGAGCTGTGTACTTTTGAGTTACTGAAATGTCGAAGTTGATAGATGGATTTCCTCTGCTTTGGCGTATGTAATGTTGACGGAAAGTGAAGTGATAATCGGGCCCACAAAAGTAGCGTACCCCAGGTGGAAAGACAATCCTTAACTGAGGCTCTCCATAGGTAACTGACAACCACAGGGTCCAATAGGATGAATGACTATCTTGCAGCTGGTGACCTCCAAGTGACTTGATGTGGGCGTTTGTGCTGAAAGTTCATACCGGCCAGGAACGGACGAAACAGTTGTACCCTATTATCCGTACGTGGAGCATCTAATCCAAATCTACCACCTAACTGTGCTTCTTCGCGGTGTGTTCGTCCATCCTTGACATTCAGGTCATCCTTCAGGATTACTACATTCGCCCCTTTTTACTGACTGAAGCGGTCACGATGGACTTCAATTTCAGAACTGCAGTCTGTCAGGGGGTATGGTGATAGGACAAATAAACTTCGTTTGTCGTGTTGACCTGGATTGATCTCAACAGAGCCAGACAGCCGCAGAGTGCAAGGACGACTGTTTACTGGGATTCAGTTCGGTAAGGCGCTTTTGGCCTTAGTGCTGAGTGCAAATTCCACACCTTGGACACCACGGACCATTTCATGTACTCGCAAA
The DNA here is from genome assembly GCF_000715545.1 of Opisthorchis viverrini. Taxonomy (NCBI): domain Eukaryota; kingdom Metazoa; phylum Platyhelminthes; class Trematoda; order Opisthorchiida; family Opisthorchiidae; genus Opisthorchis; species Opisthorchis viverrini. Next base: position 1,066,955 of record NW_008751812.1, read on the forward strand.
GTGAAAAGTGGAACATTTGAGATTGTCCTACGCTCAATTCGCACGACCATGGAGGGTTTCGAATGCATGTTTCGTAGATACAACAACGACAGAGTGAAACCCGGGTTTTAGCAAGAGATGACTGTTGCTCAATCTGACACAGTACGGATTTAGGAGGCTGAAACGTGGGTCAGGTCTCTTGAAGTTAATAAGTGACTATTTAGGTATTCTTCTTTCTGGGAGATACACGGAACAATGGCTAAGGGATTGACAGATTGGTTAACTACATTGCAACATTCGGTGGGCGGGGAAGACCGGTGAGCGAAGAGCTTCAAGGGCTGATGGTACTCCCGGAATACCCAAGCCAAAGACGGGGGTTTGGTATAGGTACCCCACCTTGGGCTGTTGACTGAAAATCCCGACCCACAAGGTAGTGGGGGGTGTAGGGTTTTGTTCGTTGCATTTCACTCGGTAGTCTGACGCACATGGCTGCAGGAGGCCGGCCTGACCCGAGAACGCTGGGAGTAAGGCACTACTGTCTAGTGCGACTGCGCACTAGGTTACTTGTGAGCAGCATCAAACTCTGGTTTCCGAAGTATTTGGGCCGTATTGAATAATTCGCCGATGGTCACGGTCAACCAATCAGAGCGTGCGGTTTTTATAGCCGACCTCTTCTAACCGGTCCTTTCTTGGGGGAAGGTAAGATCCCTGCTTCCATACATATAGACATGCTGGTCGCCTGGGGCAAACACCTTACTGCCTCCACACTCCGATTGCGAAGAACGGTACCACTTTATCTCCAGACCGTCCGTTATTGTAACTTCTCGCAGTGCGGGGACTCGTTGTTCTTCGTCGGGCTGTTTTCCGTTGACTTTCCTGGCATGGTGGAATCTTTAGGAACTGATTTCCAGCCGATACAACCCGCAGGATCATTGCAGCTCTGAAACTCAACCACGGCAAGGTGGCCTTAGGTAGGGTGATCCAGATTTAGTGGTTATCACAAGCCTTCAGGTCTTCAGGTCGGGTCACCTGGTCTCAAGCCATAAATGTAGAAGTTTTTGTGCTCAATTTCTATACGCGATCGTTTATGTTCATTGGTTCTACGGCTGGTACGAGTAGACAACTGTTGGTTTAGTTCCTATAGTGCGCACACCGCTTTCATCCACTGCAGTTGTCGCTGATTATGAAACTGTTAATATTCAGACCCACCCAAGAACTCGCCCATGTGTTCATCCTTCAGGACTACCGAGGGCCTTACAGGATCCACGTTAGTTCGAGTGCTTATCAGCTGACTAATCATATTCATTGAGAAAACGTTATTTCAATCACCAAATTATTCCGTCAGCTGAATTTTTTCTGATTATAGATACAATTACGGTCTGTGTTTACCTGTTTCTCAGTGCGTGATGTTTTGTGACAATTCGAGTTCACAAATTTAAGTCACGAGTAATAATGACCGAAGCGCACTGTGTTGTCCTCATCTAGTGGTGGCCTTTAAGGGCACTGCGAGAAAACTGTTTGCACATTTTTACTGTTGGTTGCCTGAATAATTCTACCGATTTTTGCACGCTCTGTTTTTCTTAGCTTCAAGAAGAGATTGGTGTGAGCGATGATGTAATCCAGACACTACAAGAGCGTGCAAGTCAGCTGACGGCGGAACGAAAACGACGGGGAAAGACCGTACCTGAAGGTCTGGCTAAGTCGCGCAACATTTCCGAATATCAGCAGTTGTCTAGCTTGGTTGGCTTGCATTCAGCCAGCATGCCAGGCATTCTTTCTGTGGATATCAGCAAAGCATCTCCCGACCGAATCGTCACTGGAGGAAATGACAAGAATGCGGTTGTCTTTAACCTGGCTTCATCTCAGGTTAGTCCCCGTTTCATGCTTTCGAAACTCTGTAGGTTCTCCTGGAAATTCTGCCTATATGACTCAGTTCCAAAGACGCACAGCTGAAAAAGGAAACGTTGCCCCTTTAGCTTTTGCCGATGTGGGTTGAACATGGGTGGCTGATCCAGAGTGTTGTTAAAGAAATATTCCACCCATTCGAATACTCCGTCACATCACAATTCTTTTTCAAAGAATCCAACGCCCGGTAGCGTCACAAGTTGACCACCAATTTGTTAGACCAAATATTTCACCATGCACTGGTCACCATAGTTCCATCGATTGGGATGACTGGATTTGCTGGAATCGTGGTTTATGTCACACACCCCTCCCTATCGTTGAGGGCACTGTCTAGGAATTCAAATACATTGAATTTTACAACTTACCTATTCGTGTAGCAATTCGATTCAAACGTCCGTCTCACCTTAGTGAGGAATCCCTAGAGGCTGATCGTATGTGCACTCTTTTCCAGTTGTGTGATCGTCAAGCATGAACTCCTTAACAATCAAATCCACTTCTTTCCGGATAAGGAGTTCCAGGCATGCCAGTGTTTGAAGCTTGTCCATGGCACGATTACTAAGTGGGTTTCATCGCATCTCTCGCTTTCCAGTCGCCTCGTTACGGATTCTCCGACACCGACTCATACGAGACTACGAATGTCGAATACCCGAACACTTTTCAGTTCCGCTGCTCGGACAGGTCATCAGCCACACAAGACAGCCCGCGCTGTAGCTTGATACACACGTCCCTTGATCCAGGGATATACCGCTTTGACACCATAGGTGTCTCCAATTAGCAAACGCGACGCGATTCGGATTCATGTATCGACCTCATCTGTCACACTGCAATCAGAACTAGTGCAACTTCCGAGGTACCTAAGACACTCCACAACTTCAAGTGCCTCCCCCTGGATTTTAAGTGGTGTGTTCAGTGACTACATGTCCACGAGCATGACCTTACACTTTGTGGGTGGAAAGTGCATACTAAAGGGATGGATGACTCTGGTCAGTTCATCCAAAAACACTTGCGCCCTCTCCGCTTCGAAGACGAAAACGATATCGTCTGCATATTTCACATTGACAAGGTCGTCGTCAGGGGTTTCGAAGTCCTTCCAGTGTTCGTCTGATTGTCTCATCGACCACGAAATCAAATAGGGACGCAGATATTGGACACCCCTGACGGATATCGCTTTGTGTCGGAAGCTTTACGAAAACGATATCGTCTGCATATTTCACATTGACAAGGTCGTCGTCAGGGGTTTCGAAGTCCTTCCAGTGTTCGTCTGATTGTCTCATCGACCACGAAATCAAATAGGGACGCAGATATTGGACACCCCTGACGGATATCGCTTTGTGTACGGAAGCTTTTGAAGAGCCAGAAGTCTGTCTAAATGAGCTTTCTCCACGAGAGCTGTCGTCTTAGTTTCGTTGTTACTTTCAAATCCTATTTCTAACGGTAGCGTATCATAACGTCCTTAGCCTTATGTCTTCCAGCACTTGCGACGCTTAGATGTGAGGAAGTTGCCTTGTTTTACAGTTTATAACCAATGGATATCTACTTTTTTATTGTTAGGTGATTTCCATATTGCGAGGGCATACAAAGAAGGTGACGAATGTGGTGTATCATCCCGCTGAGGAGCTTGTATTCACTGGCTCCCCGGACACCACCGTGCGTGTGTGGGGTGTGGAACAGGGTCAGTGTGCCAGCGTGATTCGTGCTCACAAAGGTGCAGTCACTGGTTTGAGCATCCATGCCACGGGCGACTACCTGCTATCTTCCAGTGCCGATGGCCAGTGGGCGTTCAGTGATTTGAGGCATGGCCGTGTTCTTGTACGCGTTTCGGCAGTTGATAAATCCGGAGCCCTTCAATGTAGGTCTCGTTGGTTGTAAGCTTTTGTTTAGTACGTGCTTATGACAGTTCAGGAACTTCTAGCTCCCTCAGTGTGTAGTCAAATTGCGTGTATTGCAGTCGTCTTTTTATGGTTAGTCTCAGGGACAGCCTTCTTCCCTTTTTGCACAACTGTCTCCGGCTAGTCTGCTGCACTGCTACTGTCTTTCAGCTTTAACGTGCGCTCAATTCCATCCGGATGGTCTGATTCTTGGCACGGGAACAGGAGACGGCGAAGTGAAGATCTGGGATGTGAAGGAACGTCGCAATGTGGCGAACTTTGGTCATGGGGCGGCGGGGGCTAACCAAACAGTCACAGCACTCGCGTTTTCCGAGAACGGTTATTACCTGGCAACTGGTGGTGCCGATGGTCAGGTTAAATTATGGGATTTACGAAAGCTGAAGAACTTCAAAACTCTGGTAAGTTCGATTTTTTCCTCGGAAGCGTTATTATTCCGTCCTTAAGGTTGGAGTATTGTATGAGCACATCGTGCAAGATAGCATTTATACTCTGAAACAGTCTGCGTGTGCTGTTTACAGACTAGTTCTGAGCTTCACTGCTTTTCTTACTCGAGACTTATGATGGACTGGTACCCAGAATTAATGGCATTAGAACTTTTCATTGAACTGTTTGGTTTTGCTATCTGTTCCATACCATATATTACCTCAGCTGCAGTTGGAAGAAATTTTCAACAGTGCACCGTCCAGCTGTTCCCAGGTTGGGTACTGGCGGGGTGATATGTCTGTGTTGACCAGTACAGTCTTCCAACTGCCCCATTAGCGGCATTAGTCTGTTTTACGGCTTGGAGAGGAGTATTGCATGTTTGGGGGAGGGGAGCTCGGAAATCTCACACTTTGTTGTTTAAAGCGCCTTCCCCCTGGTCCGCCATATGGTTTCATGTCGTCTTTAACAGTGCCATTGAACGAGCTGCTGGGAGGTTTGTCAGAGTCGGGTTCCACATCCTCCACAGTACTAGCTACCACTGATTTTGTATATGGTACTGAATACGAAGGAAAAAATAAATGAAATACAGATCTAACTTAAGAACGGGCCACCTACGCGCTGCACGTTCAGTTGAAAAATACAACTTAGGACTTCGCTTGAATATTGAGCAAATCTTCCATTCCCACCAAATACCGTTCATACGAGTGATTTGTTCGAAGTCATTTACTGGACGAATACACTTCGTATCAGCTGAGAAAAAGGTACACTCAGTCCATACACCCAGCCAAGCGGTCCATATCAACAGAGCATCTGCCTCCTTCCAAATGCACACTTTTCAGTAGTCAAGCGATTGAACCGTATGTACTCACTCCGCTCTTTCAAACCACCATAATGATGGCTTTCAACGGTCGAAAACTAGACAAGCTTCCGTGTGATGTCGGTTTGTCGAACCAAACTGGCTTTTGGTATACCTGCTGTACTGCAGGAAGTTGTAGGCGGTGGCAAAACTGTAGCAACGGCATGGCATATCAGTACGCACTGATTAGGTATCCGAAACCAGTAACCCATTCTGCCTTACGCTGGTGGTTTCCTAAAGTTTTACTTGAAGAGTTACGGATGAAAACTATGACCTGAATTATTGCGAACATAGAGTGTGACTATCTTGGTTAAGCATGCAGAAGCGTTTCACGTCGGAGGTAACGCATTTCACGTTAGTTTCTGGGAGGGGGGGGTTGCATTTTGGGCGAGAAGTAACTCCACCAGGAGTTATTGAGCGTTGGGAGGGGACCACTGTACAGCTTACGACAATGTGGGGCTCCGCTTTGTATTGCTACTTAGAGCGGAGCGGATCGTCGGCCGACTTTTCTGTGGAAATGCACCGTTCCATGTCGTAACTTTTTTTTTACGTATTGTGGCGATTTAAGGCGTTCAGATTGTTTACACGGCGTGTATCTAAATGTCGGTTAACTTCATCCACCGGAGAATTTTATCTTCAGGTTCCTGGTGAAGAACAACCAGCAGCGTACGAAATCCACGACATCGAGTTCGATCAGTCCGGGTCTTACCTGGGAGTCGCTGGTACAGACTGCCGGATTTACTTGTGTAAACAATGGGATCAACTGGCATTGTTCAACGATCACACTGCACCCGCAACTGGATGCCGATTTGGAGAAAACGCAAACAGATTCATCACTGTCAGTTTGGATCGTTCAGTCAAAGTATTCGGACTGTAATAGTAGCCGAGTTCCCATTTCCGTTTTGTAACCTTGTCGCCATCCTGTCTTGTCCGTCTTGGCGTGTTCTGTCTAAGCCATGCCACACATTATTATACTTGCGTTGAGGTGTGCTACCAGTCTTGTGTATATGCCATCAGTTGCGTTTTATCGGAAATAAACTATTTCGGTTTTATCCCTAAACTCAAACCTTAAACGGGGCTCTAGGGCTATTGGGAACGAGAGCTTCCACCTTAGCGTACTTTGATCTGTTTAGACGTTCTATTGTATTCCTACCTGCGCACTCAGACTATTCGCTTTCGAAAATGAACGCTATCTAGAGTCAAAAATAAGCCTAATTCTTCTGGTCCTCCATGGAAGTTCTGCTCCTCAATCCAACGGAGTATTTCGTGGGAACTGTGGGATTGGTTGTTTCAGGTAGGTAATCTCTTTTTGGAGGAAGCTGTAAAGCCAGACGTTTCACATGCTTATTTAGAGTAATCTGTCCAATCTATTTCGGCACGCTCTTCTTCTGCACGAAAAGCGTCAGGTTGTTTGTGGAAGCGATAATCCATGAACACTGTTGCGCTGGTCTTGAAGGTGTTTTCCGTAACTCAGTCTATGTTATACAGACTTCTGTTGAACTTGTTTTATCTTTTATACATGGGAACGGCATAACTTTATGCATGCGGGCTTAATGACGTTGAGTTGTTCAGGACTATTAGGGACCGTACGTATACCAGAAGTCGGTCTCCGACTTGTACATGCGCCCTACGATCACGACTCTAGCTAGCTCAGGGTGGCGTCCACAACTGGTTCAGCCTGTGCAACCTACATATCTATTCCTTCTACGCTCCTTTTCAGTTTATAAACTGGATTGCAAATTTCACCCACCATCACAAAATGGAATTTCAGGCTATATAATCGATTCGTAGTCCCCAGCACTAAGCACATGATTTCGGAACCATCGTAACGAAAGTTTAGTTGCGCTCGGGTGTGTTAACTGTGAGTTTTCTTGGAATATTTCACTTTGTTTTGTTCCAGCGAAACAGTCAGGTGGTGAACTTGAATCGGTAGTCTAAGGCCTGTCAATAGCGGGGTCCTCACTTAGACAACAAAGTGAGTTTGCTTCCTTGTATGCGAATCCTGCGCGAATGACTTTAGTGCCGCAAGGACTATCTTCTCGACGAGGGCATTTCCCGTTTGAGGAGTCTGCATTTTTTATGTGAATGCGAACGAGACGCGACTCTGTCGGGGGGTATTTTCGGTAGCCCATCATTAGCTTACCAAACTGGAATATTCTGGTGCGCGAAATCCATCACATTAAATATCAACCGGAATCATAGCTGGTCAAACTGAAATTGACGTGTGAAGTTGCTTAAACTACTTTGTTGGCAGAGAACTACTCGCAGGGTTACTCAATATTCCACTACCCGTTTCGCCCTTATGGTGATTTACTTGGTAAACGTAGTTCCCATCATCAATCGTATGTTCTACTTGAGGACCAAACTGCAAGTGCACTCGTTTGCGAATTATATTAGTGTTGACGGATTCGGCTGAATCCCTCGTTCCTGACATTGCTGAGCCCCAATGAGGGTGAAGCTGGTAGTGGACTGTTGGAGAGTTTTCCGTCACCTTATCAATTGTGTGTTCTGTCAGTAATGACACTACGAGGTCTTGGATACCGTGCAGATTGAAACACGGAGAGCAGCCATTGTGCAGCCCATTCAGTCGAAGGTTATCACAAACGAGAGATTCAGCCGAGTCGTTAGGACCAAATCAGTTTGCAAATGAATTTAGTTCGGCAGCTACGTGGAGAACAAAGTTGTTCAAACTGTTCCTAAGAATTACCGAGAAGGAACATGAGCAATATGAAAGCAGAGTCCAGAAAACAGGCCTTCGGCAGCATCCAAATCCGCTGTAAAAGCGTGGCATGAACGTTCGTGATAATCAAACGGGCAATTCGCTTTCGAAGTGTTAACCACGGTGGTATGGAGTCGGAGAAATGGTTTGTCAGATGCTAAATGGAATGGAACCAGATACACTGTAAGACGCGACACTGGGGACCCATGTTATCATGGTTGGAGCAGCTACGCTCCACTGGTGGCATCGTTGTTCCATACTATAGCGATGCGGAGTGGGTCACAACTTGCGTTCCATTCAGGTTATTCGGTAGCGGTGGTGGTAGTGGGTGGGTTCATCACACTGAACAATACGCAGTGACTGATTTCACGAGCGATTTTGGGAAGTCCTTATGGACGCTTTGTACAAGCAATGGTGGTATCCCTGTGTAATAAATGATAAAAGAATGTTTGTCCTTCCGTCATTATTACAGATTGTGTGAACCTAGAATGCCTGATGCGCAGGCTAAACACTGCTGTGAAGTGGACCGAACGGAATACGATCAAGATGACCTGTGTTAATTCATATACTGTGTGAGCGTCGTTGTAACGGTTGTCACACGACGACCAGTGGGGGATGAGATGGTCATCTGGTATATGCGTTCGTTGATTTCTAAGTACTATATAGCGGGAGATAAGAACTGTTTCACGTGAGCACAACACGCCTGAAGGAGCGATACGATCGAGCTTAGCCATCATCCAATTTGAGGAGAAAGCACTTATTCAAGTGCCTTGGGGTAATTTTCGCGTACCAGCTCCGATTTCAAGGCTCTGTTCTTAAATGAGAGTTCCATCCAGGGAGCACTTTTGAGATTCTAATTTTTTCTATACTGATCATCATCCATATCTATATCTATATCTATACTGATCGCATCAACATGAGCAACCTCCTTCTTCAGAATGATGAAGCCAAACCACATTTTCCGACAAAATCAAGTTTCGAGCAGGGGGGAAAGGAGTGCTGACCCCGGAGAAACAAAACCATCATTCAAAAGTTTCAGCTGAGACGTCATTTTCCCTGCAAAAGAGTCAAAACGTCAGCAAGTGCATTGACTGTTGAACTTAAGTGGCCGTTCAAGAGTTAGCTTGAAATTGCAAAGCTCTTGCTCTTCCCTACAACTACGACTGTAAAACTATGATGACTGGACGTTGGAAGTCCCGTCTTTCAAAGTGAATTCAAGCAGCCATCCTTAGTAATGTTTGTTTGACACCGTGGACGACTTAATTTAGGAGACTGTAAGTAGAACGAACTCATCGGGTTTCGCATGGTTTTTTATTAAATCGCCAATGTCAGTGACAACAAAGGTTAATAAAGCTACATGGAGGACCCGGAGCCAATAGCAAAATACGTTACAATGATACGAGTCATTAGATTGAATACGTTCACCGTCACGAAAAATGAAATTATGAGCGAGTCAAATCATGCCAATAATTTAGATGGTTGTAATGAAACAGACCTCAAATCGGCTCCTGCAAATAGCTAGAAGTGGTTCGAACGTATACTAAGTTTGACGGTGAAGGGTGGGCATGTTCTCAAATAGACACAAGTATCCAAAATTAGTAGCTTCAGTCACAAGCAAAATAAAGCTTAGGTGACCTGGCCTAACTCTGCCTTCCTGGTGGCTGCAGTTGTTGAGATTGATATAAAACTCTGTCGTGTAACCTTTATATGTCCGTTTTGATATAGTGCAGGTCAACTCATGGCCCACGCCAAAGGAAATCACGGTGTTCGTGAATCTCGTTTATCACAAGGAGGGGAATTCTGTGATTAACGATTTGTGGGTAATGCAGTGTCCGCTGCAATGAGACCTTCTACCCAAATGTAGGAAGCTGTTTTCTATCGTCAAATAACGCTGGATAACAAGCTGGTTTCAGTGGTGCTAATATGGTTGACTCTATCTGGATAGGCTACTTCCAGGGGCCGACTAGAGGTTGTGACCTTTAACAGATGGCCTGCAATTGAATTACACCCTCCTGAGACCGACCAAATGGTTCATTCCAAGGTTTAGTTTGTTCATGGTGCGAGAAGCCGGATAACACTCAAATTTACTTTAGGAGGAACATCATTTAATCCAGGGACGTAGATCAATTTGAACGGCTGTCCTCAGAAAAACGAATATTTCAAGCCACGATACTGTTCATCCGTACGAAATTTAGTGTACAGAGTTAGAGTTTTCTCAAGGCAATTTAATAAAGTAAAATACTGACCTGCTTCAGGAATCCCAAGTGATTCATTAACAGAGGCAGTTCCTGCTAGAATCGTAAACGCTTTATGAACCGAGTAGTGAAAATCTATTTGCATATGAGGGCCAAAGGTCTTCTGGGTTGGGATCGGCTTTTCTATTTCACTTAAAATGGATGCTTCAGATATCACTGTTGCACATCTATGAACAGGCAAAGCCTGCCATAGGTCGTCGCCTGCCGCCATTCGGGTCAATGCCAAGTGTCTGTCCAAACTCATACACGGTTCGCTAAACGTGGTAATTTGTCAAGACCATGCGTGGTTATGTAGGAACAACAATAGTCGCCGTCATTATGAGCTCGCCCGACCCAAAGCTGTCACCTTGTCGTGGTGATCGGGCTTCTTTGCTGCAATGATCCTGCGGGCTATTCTGGCTGGAACTCAATTACTGAAGGTTCAACCGTGCCAGGAGGGCCAAAGGGGAGCAGCCCGACGAAGAACAGCTAGTCCCCGTACCGGGAGTATTACAAGGGGGTCTGGACGTAAATCCGTACGGTCCTTTGCGATGAGAGTGCGAAGACAGTAAGGTGTTTCCCCAGGCGACCAGCATGTCCATAATTATGGAAGCACCGATGCTGCCTTTCCGCGAGGATGGATGGGTCAGAAAAGATCGGCCCCAAAAACCGCACACTCCGATCGCCAACGGTTGACAGCGCATTATCCAACACGGTCGAAATACTTTTCAAACCAGAGTCCAGTGCTGCTCAGAAGGCACTTTATGTGCACAACCGCATCAGGAGTAATGCCTTGCTCCCTGCGTCCTCGGGCTAGGCTGCCCCCTACAGCCATGTAGGTCAGACTTTTGAGTCATTGGCTCCGGGCCGGGTACTCCAACAGAACTCTAACAACCGTTGTCTCGCGGTCCAAACTTTTGAGTCAGAGGCTAGGGGAAGGGTCCCCAAACAAAACCCTACCCACTGCCTTGTGGATCAGACTTTTGAGCCAAAGGCTCAAGGTGGGGTACCTAAACTAAACCCCTTCATCGGCCTAGGCTACCGGGAAGTACCGTTTGTTATTGCAACTCTTCGCTCACCGGCCTTCCCCGTCATTCCCTCCCAACCCATCGTACAGTGCAGTGCAGTCGACCCATCTGCCAACCCCCCAGCCACTATTCGGTGTCTCAACTATCGCCCAAAAAATGGACAAAAATAATCACCTACCAACCTCAAAAGATCTGATCTATGTTGCAGCGTTCAATGTCCGTACTCTATGCCAAATTGGGCAACAGGCATCCCTTGCTGAAACCTCAATTTCCCTCTCTATCTATGTATGTTATGTCTCAGAAACACACACACAAGACCCCACGTCGATCGCGCTCCTCAAGCTGCTTAGGACGAGCCCAGATGTTCCACATTCCACCCTTCGGGGCTCCGGTGATCCTGACGCAATGGTTCGTGACACCTACGGTGTGGAAGTTGTGCTCAGCCCCAAGGCTGGAAGCGCCTTACTGGACTGGATCCCAGTGAAGTCGCCTTTGCGCTGTGCGATTGTTTGGCTCAATTAAGATTAACGCAGGTCGATTCGGTAGACGGTTTGTTTGTCGTATCAACATACGTCCCAACAAATAGCAGTTCTGAGACTGAGGATGGTTTTTATCAAGATCGGTCACGACTGCTTCGGTCGGCAAGGACGGACATAGTAATCCTGGCGGGTGATATGAATGGACAAGTTGGACGACTAAGTCCGGAAGAAGCACAGTTAGGTAGTCGATTTGGAGTCGATGCTGAGCGGCTTCTTTGGTTGTGTGCAGTTGTGTGTTCCTGGCCAGCACGAACTTCCAACACAAACGCACATACCGAGTTACTTGGAGACCGACCACCTACCACAAGACATCGCGGACTGAGCTATCAGTTACCAATGGAGAGCCTCAGTTAAGGATTGTCGTTTCTTCTGGGGTACGCAGCGACTCTGACCACGCCATCGTGCGGGCCCGTTTAGCACTTCGCTTTCCATCAGCACTACGCGTGCCAAAAGAGAGCAGCTCTGTTCATCAATTTCGACAAGTTTCAGTAGCTGAAGAGTATCGGGCCCCTACGCGCAGAGGACATACGGAAGATGTCAGTGTTCGATCATCGGTGTCTCCGCGGCACTGATCAGGTCTGGTGGGAACAGTAATGCTGAGGTACGCCAGATGCTCTTAGGAAGAAGGAACACTCACGCTCCATAGGTTGCGCTACTTAGGACATGTACTGCGCATGCCAGAAGATTGTCTGCCTCGCAGAGCTCTTTGTGCCCATCCGTGTGCTGAGTGGAAGCGACCGAAAGGACAGTGTATGGCCTGGCAACGAAGTACGAAAACACTAACCAGTAAACTTAGTCGGGTGGGCAACTGCCGCGTTACTAGATGGGAACCCCGAGACTCAAATCACCAGTAGTTAATGACATTGGCGGAAGTGGCCCAACCGCGCAGTCAATGGCGCTAGTGCATCAAAGTTATCGCCCTTCCTGTGTAGCTACCCAATTTCTGAACAAACTGAACATGCCTTCACATCCAAGGCTTGGTTGTGTGTTCTACCTTCCCGTGACCGAAACTGTAGCAGCTGGAACCAACGTGCCTATGGCACACGGTTTATAGCTGATAACTTGATTAGGAACTCGACAGTCCTTGAGTTAACGCACTGTTACGCTTGTGTTATGTTACTCATGTTTTCTTTAACCGATACTACAGGTACGATCGTTCTAATAGATAATGCTTGGTAGTTAGTGTCTGAGAATTCCGTCCACGAAGTCAGATGAGAAAAAATCTGGTTATGGCATCAGATATTAAAAGTGATGTATTAAAAACAGGGACAACTGTACATGGTATTTCCAGCAGTGGTTCCCGTTGTGAAGTGAATAAGCCTTCCAAGGGACAAGAGAATGTTTTCTTCTGGGTTCATTGGTTGTTGATCAGGTGGCTACCAATATTTCAACACAGTATCAACAACTCTTGGGTTAAAATCAGACGCACTTTTCCCAGAGAAATGGATTGCGATGGAAGAATCCTGCTGTTTCAATGAAGGGAAAGCTCCATGAATGGAGTGATGCGGTACCAATATTGCGTCACCATTCGTAATAAACTTTTGCTTTCAAAGTGATGCGGCTGGTAAATTCTCCCATGAGAACGTCAACGTACTCGTCACTCAGTTTAATAAAGTATGGAGATGTCAGTACTTGCGCGCCGAAAAGACGCCTTCATACATTTCGAACACAGATGTCGTGCTGCGGCAAAAATTCTCTGGCTGAACGAGAAATCGTATTTGGTCGGAACGATACATTCGGTATTTTATTACGTTCTTTTTCAGGTATCTTAACTGCCATGCCTATCCACAGTGGCCCCAAAAATAATGCCGTTTCCTCTGTATTGGTTTGCCGTCACCCAACTCAGCTTGTTAACATGTTTCAGCGTGACAGTAGCTGAATCCTGATGCTCACCAGAAAAAGACAATCTATTGACAGTTCCCATGCACAGTTTAGCGAAAGTCCTTCTTCCCCACTGCAGCACCGGACAAGGTACACTAAAGCCTCGAAGTACCACAAAACAAGCCTGTCACAACTCTCGGACGGACGCTCCATCCCAGCTTAATGAAAAATACACTGTTCGGCTTTAGATGCACAGATACCAATGACGTCGAAGGCGGCACGAGGGATATAATATTTCCGGGTTGACCAATCCTAGGCGAGAGCAGTCAGAAAGTTGGGTTGGAGTATGCACCGCAGATCTTCCGCTCAGTGGCCTCGCGTCTGAACCGCTGCGGTCCGCCGAGTCGCGGTTATTATGCCCGGTGTGAAGCAAAATGCAGCCANNGCCGCGCGTCTGATCCGCTGCGGTCCGCCGATGCGCGGTTATTATGCCCGGTGTGAAGCAAAATGCAGCCACGTGTATCACCAAACGTGAAATTCGCAATATTCGATTTCCAGGTTGTTTCTTTTCCTGTGTCTGAGTTATTGGATGTTTTGAACTAACTGTTTACATGCACTAGTGGTGAAAACCGCAAGTAATGGTATAACTTTCAACGAGCACAGCTAGTGTGTGGCGCACAAATATGCCAGACTGCCCCTTGTAGCTATCGACGGTACAAGCATCCTGGTGTCTCTATCTCCTTAATATGCACCTCTTGGAGGAGTCGCGAGTGGTTGCCCGAAAAGTGACGATGCACAATAATCTTTGCAAAACACAGAAGCGTAGGAGTCTAAAGAACCCAGTAGGGGAGAAACAGTTCGGAAAACTGTCTACACCACTCCGTATAATACACAACACTTGGATTAATTTGTGCGTAAGTATTGACGCTATGCCCACTAAATCTAACTTTTGCCCGTTTCCATCCACAAAAATTGCCCTGGAACCTTGATGCCCCGGGGTATCTCTACAGCGTGCGTGCTGCAATAGCATGGTTAACCTCTATTCCGATACTCTTGTTAACGTCTGCATGTTCATGTATCCAACTTTCATTCGGAACAACAAAACAACGGTTTCTGTCAACTATCTTCCTTCACTTTTGGAGGCCTAAGCTTCCCCCTGTTTACAATTCGGTAGGCCCAATACTACCATACGAGAAACAAGGTTAATTCCAACCATATAACTCAGAATGAAATTTTGTTTGTTTCATGGAGAGTGACGTAGACGTACCCATGTCAACCGAAAACTGATTAGAATAGTCCAAAACTGTAGGTTACCTCAAGCCAGTTATCACACTGCTGAAGGCAACACACGTTATTGTGGAAACAATACGAAGATGAACGTCAATGACACAAGCTATACAATGATGCATTTGCTTAACGGTTGAGGGGGCGAGATGGCCCAAGTGGTTAGAGCCCGAATTTACTGACCGGAAGGTCCGTGGTTCGAATCCGACCTCCGCCACTCGACCTCCCCTGTCTAGGCTTGGGCAACCTGGCAGTATCCCAGCCCTCGTGCTTCCTTCGGGTGGTATGGCAGCTAGGCACCGAAAGGGTGCTACAGCTGAAAGCTTTCTTTCTTCTTTTAACGGTTGAGGTAAAGGAATTTCAAAGATGGGTTCGGCAGAAAAGCTGGTACGGCATAAATTCGTCATCTTCGCTCAAGAACACTTCCGATGAAATAACGTTGAGGACATAACAACGGTAATCTGCACCAATAGAGAAAACCATATGTCCACATTAATAGTTCAAAAAACTTCGGAAAATTTTGTCTGTGTGATTGTTCCAGGAGCCCCATGCTTTGAAAGATTACTGATCTCGAGAAATACACTCATTTGCAAATCAATTTGGTTTTCACGGGAGACTAAATTGAATCTCTCGTTTATGATGTCCTTCAAATGAATATGCCGCACACAGGCCGCCTCATGATTTAGTTGGCACGATATTCGAGATATCGCAGTATATTTTCATAAAGGAAACTACTCACAAGGTTGCTGAAAACTCTTCGTCAGCCCACGACCGGTTTCGCCCTTCTTGGGGATCATCAGGTAGGCGCAGTCCTCGAATTTCCGTCAACCTTATGATCTAATTGAACCCAAATCGCGCTGTACTTCTCGAAAACAGTGCAATTTGGATTCAAGTAGATCATAAGGTTGACGGAAACTCGGGGAATGTGCCTATCTGATGGGCCTCAAGAAGGGCAAAACCGGACGTGGGCTGTCGAAGAGCTTTCTGCAACGTTGTGAGTAGTTTCCTTCATGAAAAAAAGATTACTGATAATTCCACACCTTACACGAGCAAATTACATCGTCAAGTTTCTCAACTAAGAAAAAGTTGTTCCTCTCACTGAGCTAGTAGCCCCCTATTTCGAGTCAAATGGACTAATGGCCATGTTGTTACAAGTTCACTTGGTAGTGAGATTTGCCTGGAGAAAACCCAACGCGTTTCACAGAAACCTTTGAAATGGAATGCTATGATTGGCGAATCGAGCGCTCGAAATGGAATGAAATGCAAGATTTTCATAGAAACATTGACCATCAAAAGAAAGGCAGTTGTATTTACAATGAAAACAAGAAAGAAAAAGGCGCATGATATTGTCTACGGTGTAAAAACCAGATCAGGCCTCCTCAATGGGATCATCGCTACGCCAAGATTCCTCTACAATCTCCCTTACACGTTCTTCATAACGCCGTTTGTCTTCTTCGAACAATTCCGCAGCGACCGTATTTGCTGGAGAATTCGGGTTTGGATCACCGAGCAATGACTGTAAGGAGGTAAGTATTGCACCAATATTGTAGGAGGATGACCACATGTTTTGTAGGATATCCAAACAGATGCTTCCATCAGCGTAAACGTTGGGATGAAACATTTTGGAAACAAATCGAACAGTCGGTGGAACGTTAGGATAGTTTTCGGTAAATTCCATTGTAAGTTTGAACACGCCGTCGGCAAAAGGAGTACCGTCAGCGCCAAGGATTACCGCGTGCCATATAAGAATGTTGTTGTCTAAAGGCACTGCATAGACACCAGGCGGCGGGTCAAGCTGGATTTTTCTGAAGTCATTCATTAAACGCCGTCTGGCTTTGGTTGACATGATGGCTGAAAAAAGAATCCAGGTGGTGGAAAAGGTACTTACAAGAAATTACGGTGCAACACTCTTCTGTGGATCACTGAAGAGAGACGTGCAGACAATTCAAACCCACATTAAGTGGTCAACACCTTGTGGCAGGCTGAACCGGCTTCTTCACAGAAAAAGACAAATGTACGGGTCCAGTAGTTGATAAAAAGCGCATGTTTCAACAATGACCGCAGTGAAGCATAAAAGCCATTACCAGACAACTCAGCTGCGCTGGTCGTTGCCGTCTCTATGGATGGGGACCCCGAGACTGGCCACATCAATGGCTAGAGACATTATCAGACACGGCCCAGTCGCGCACTCAAAGGCACTCATGCATCCAAGCTATTGCCTTCAATGCATAGCTCCTTTTCCAACTTCCCCCACTTTAAAGCCCACTGACAGTGCTGTTTCGCGCACTAATTTATCAACTCCCGTCTCCATTGCGCACCTACCTACCCCCACCAAATCATCGGTGAACGAAACTGTGGCAGCTACGACCACTGTCCGACAAGCACGCGGCGATTACATCTGACAATGAAGATGATAACTTTGTCGCATAGTCATTGTTTGACCGCCTCTGGTTCCCTNCAGTGCTGTTTCGCGCACTAATTTATCAACTCCCGTCTCAACTGCGCACCTACCTACCCCCACGAAATCATCGGTGAGCGAAACTGTGGCAGCTACGACCACGCGAGTACGCGGCTTTTACAACTGAAAATGATGATGATGATAACCTTTCGGTCAGTAAATTCGCACTCGAGCCAGAGCTATTTCGCCTTTACCAGGATCAATAGCCCGGGGGCGCTTGATAGATCATATGCAGTCGCAAATCACTGAAGCCATAGGGGTTTCGTTTTCACCGTCCAGGATCCAAATGGAGGACAGCAGGTGGGCATGATCCAGCAGTTGCTTCCTGTTTTATTCAAACTGGTTGCGCTACTTTGATTCTTTAAGGTGTCGCTCACAGGGACACGTCCCAAGGATAAAGGGGAACGATCTTATGGAACTTTTTATGCTTTCCGGGCCTATTCCTTTTATTTGGCTACCGTGTTCATTGGGCTTCACGGTCATTGTAGAATTCCTTTCGAAGTGTAATAATTGGTCGAGCCGAATTACGCTAGGGGCCAGGGGGAACCATTCCTCCAGAGTCGGACAGTACTGTTCTGTTTGATATGCACTGCTTGAGAGGACCTGGAAGCTCCATGCTAGAGGCAAATCCATTGTCACTGCGCAAAGATATGGCGATCCCGTTTCAGCACGAGTTCATATCCAACAGCGGGGGAGTTGGAAGAGGGTCAAGAAGACGACTTTGATAGATTCGTCTAACTATGGAATATGGCGGATCCTCAGTTGCCATGCCATTTGCCTGCCCCAGACGTGGCTCTACAAAACGGGGAAGCGATTCCAGACGAGCACTGTCATAACTCAAATGGGTGTTCCGAAGCGCGCGGCGGTTAATGCGTGACGTGCGCCGTCGGTAATTAATGGCGCTAGTTCCGTCCACTAGTGCATTCAGATCTAAGGTAAACACACGAATATCCTAGATTGAAACTCGCCATAACAGTGCATTCAGTGCGCTATAAAGATTGCGGCCGACGGTGGGTGCTGCAATCGTTTGAAGCGTAGGCAGCCAAAACAAGCAAATAACGACCAACTTCTCCCTTGTGTTAGGCGGAATCCTGCGACAGCCGCCTCATCACTCGCAATTAGGCGTTGCAATGGCCAATAAGCATAACCCGCATTTCATTGGTCAGAATGGTGCACTGGCAGATGGTATAGAACCAAGGCGAGCTCTGATTCACGGATTCACGGATTGATACACAGGATCGAGGCTTTTGCCCAAGTCTCCCTGGTCGGTTTTGTTCTTGTCGGTCAGTGGCTGTCGTTCACCTGAAAGGCACAAGTGAAAAAAGGGTGTAGCACTGCTCTTTTTGTTCTCAGCGCGGGGCAGTATGCTCGCCAGCGCGAGGATTCGCATAAATAAATGTCTAATAGTGCTTTAAATTGGGTTCGAGAAGGAGCGTGTACAACCGTCGGAGGAAGGTCATTCCACGCAGCTACTACCCGAAATGAAAAAAATTTTTGTCTAATGAATGTGTGTGCCCTGAGCTTGAAAATTTTCTTACTATGTCCTCGCCGGGTGTTTGCTGGGTCAACGGTAAAAAACCTGTTTGCCAAGCTTTGTTCAAACAGGGCGTAAGTAAGAATTAGGTCCCCTCGGAGGCGACGGTACTCCAGGGGAAAGAGATGAAGCATCGCGAGACGCGTTTCGTGGTCCACGGATTTGAGGCCGGCAACCATTCTAGTGGCGGCCCGCTGGACACGCTCAATGA
>NW_008751812.1:1088971-1090062 GCF_000715545.1 Opisthorchis viverrini
GCCTTTCTCCTTTCTGGATCCTTGGGCGTTTTGGCGCGGTTTAACCGGAAGAGTGTCTCTGCGAGGCCATGAGCGCTGGGTGTGGCACCAAGGGCCCTCCCTCTGATACGGAGATAAGCGTTGATAGCTCCACGTAGTTTGGGCGCTGCTTGCTTGTGGGATTTGCCTCCTCCAGGGCGTCCCTGCCTCCTCCAGGCCGATATGTGGCCACAGATATCCAGTGATGTTTCACTATCAGCTAAAGACGGTTGCCAAGACCACGTCCAGGAGTTTCGTGATTTTTTACAGTTTTTACGCTGCATACATGTGAGGTACGAGGTGCTGTGCGTGCATTTTTGACTCGTTTGTAAGGCGTCAATAAGCTAATTTACCAAGAATGTGCGGAAAAGATATGTAGTGATGCTAGATTGTGTGCAGTGTGGCGTTTTGAGCCTTAATTTTACCTCCATTATAACACAGTTTGAATCACACACGACATTAATGAGAAAAAATGAATACGGGAGTTCTAGGTGATGTAAGAGAAATAAAATTCGGGCTCACCAATTATGTAGTGTATAACGTGAGCAAATACCAGTTCAAAGTAGTGAAATCATGTGAGAAAAAATAGGCGAGATGATACAACTCACAATTCGTTGGTACAGTTAGTTATTACCACCACAATAAATCCAAATCGATCTCCTTCCTGGAATCTTCCTTGATATATTCCTAGATAATTTCTATCCCGTCGTAGTCTGAAAGGTAGATCACCCCTCGTTAATTCACTGCCAGCGTAATTCGACACAGCAAGAAGGGAACACGCCTTTTACGAGGTACAGAATTTGTATTGTCCCACATTTCTTTTTGTGTTCATTTAAACAAAAGTTATTCGGTATGAAGAGAAGAGGAATAAGCTGAGATTTTAGTGGGTGATAGAAAGCGGTACAATTTGAGTAATGATAAGTTACAAAGAAAGTACTAATGTACGCTGGTCAGAAGGATCACCATAGAACTCCCTCCCGAGAGCGTTGCATAAACAAAATAAACGCTCGATAAGGAACGCTACTTAGATATGAAACTGTGCAGCTTCGTTGGCCATGTCACTTTTCTACCAG
>NW_008751812.1:1093543-1099588 GCF_000715545.1 Opisthorchis viverrini
CTAGGATGATGAATACCGTAAGCTGGTAGATTTAAACGCAAAATAGCTTGCGAGTCCATAGGCGAATCGTTTGAATCACACACGACATTAATGAGAAAAAATGAATACGGGAGTTCTAGGTGATGTAAGAGAAATAAAATTCGGGCTCACCAATTATGTAGTGGATAACGTGAGCAAATACCAGTTCAAAGTAGTGAAATCAGGTGAGAAAAAATAGGCGAGATGATACAACTCACAATTCTTTGGTACAGTTAGTTATTACCACCACAATAAATCCAAATCGATCTCCTTCCTGGAATCTTCCTTGATATATTCCTAGATAATTTCTATCCCGTCGTAGTCTGAAAGGTAGATCACCCCGCGTTAATTCACTGCCAGCGCAATTCGACACAGCAAGAAGGGAACACGCCTTTTACGAGGTACAGAATTTGTATTGTCCCACATTTCTTTTTGTGTTCATTTAAACAAAAGTTATTCGGTATGAAGAGAAGAGGAATAAGCTGAGATTTTAGTGGGTGATAGAAAGCGGTACAATTTGAGTAATGATAAGTTACAAAGAAAGTACTAATGTACGCTGGTCAGAGGGACCACCATACACATAATACAGGCGTGGTCACGTGCTTCGACTCTTTCTTCTGATTTCGCCGAGCTTGCAGTTCCCGGGTCACGTGCTTCGACTCTTTCTTCTGATTTTGCCGAGCTTGCAGTTCCCGTTCGCGAGTCTCATGTACTAAGTCTGGTACCAAAATATTCCAGACCACCTTCGAAATCTATTATATGTGGTAACTGTTCAGAAGAAGACCTCTAGACCAACATAGCTGGATTATTGTTTATTCGCTGACCTGGGCCAACGACGAACGATTTTAAAGAGAACAATTGTCAGTGAGTTCATTCCGTCTGACCTCTTTATTATTGTGTAGCTTTATTAGTTTTATTTCTTTGCCACACACTGCTGGTAAACTAACTTATTTTGTATGTAGTGTCTGTAATCCGTTGTCGCATTTATCATTCTTCCTGAGCTTTAGCCACGCTGTGTAGCTGTCGTTCACATTGTACCATGACGCTTGTTTTATTGTTACGAATACACAATTTTCCGGTGCGACTTGCTAACTTTTTGCTGAACGAGCGTATTTACGCTCCGTTGAACTGCTTGTTGACTGCTGATCAAGTGGGACCAAATCTCTGTGTTTGTGTCAACTGTTGAACGTCACATTAAATCACTGTGACATTTCTTAGCCGTGAATAATTTTCCTACCGTGGAATATATCGCTCACGCGGAACCATCTGCGGAAAAATTTCGATAAGTGAATATTTCCTTTCACAGCCAGTCACTGCATTTGGATCGGTGTGGTGGACTATTGAACCTACATATTTGTGAGTCCCCATTTGACTACTCATTCCTTTCCTAGTGTGGTTTTGTCATTTTGTATTGGTTACCTTGCTTCTTAATTTATCCGAACACGCTGATATGGTCCTAGTCCGCTACAGGTAGCCAGAACACTACAAAGTTGATAAACCCGAGTATTTCTAGATATTTTTTCAAGGTTTTCTTTTTCAAGTCGCCGCAATTTTGTTTCTTTTGCCAGGTAGTTGTGGAGGAACACTTTGATTCAGCGGTTTTTGTCGAGAATCAGGTTAGCAAGCGTTTACCAGACTACAATCCAAAGAACTCTAGGGTTTCACCAGGTGGAGGCCGTTTTTGCTACACGACACATCACTTCCCAAACCACGCGATTTTCCTATGTTGTCCAGCATCTTTCTTGTGATGTCACAACAGAAGTAGAAGATCTATTGGAAGATAATTTCAAGGAAAATCCGTACGACGCCCTTCGAACGGCCGTCATATGTAGGAATGGGAAGTCAGAAAACAAAATGCTACGGGATTTTTTCATCACTATCAAACTTGGGGACAGATCACCACCACAACTGCTTCACCACATGCGCAGTCTCTGCAGCGGGCGTAAGCTAGCGGTGGAAATCATGGCCCAACTATGGCTCGAAAACTACCACCCTCCACGCCCCGCGTCATCAGCGCTTTCGTTGATGACCACAGCTTGGAGCAGTTAGCTCAAATGGCGGATAAGTTCGACGAATCTCACCCCAGTAACCCCGTACACTCCGTGCCCCGCATGCACCCACTACTTCTACAGATTCCGACCCGATTCTTACTTCTATATCGCAAACACAAGCCAATTTTGATATTCTGATTGATCGCCTACAACGGTTAGAGATGAACAAGCATCGACCACGTACACGGTCCCGATCGTTGCCTCGTGCCCGTCCTTTCCGGTACTGGTATCACCAAAATTTCGGTCTCCAAGCACGCAAATGCCAATGGCCTTTTTCCTTCAAGCCGCGTCCCAAAACCCATTTAAACACCCCGGCAAGCCAGTAACGGCGACGACTATCTGTGGCCTTCCACGCACTAGCCGCCTATTCCACATCACCGATCGTTCAATTGGTCTACGTTTCCTCGTAGGTACGGGAGCTCAAGTTGCCATGCTCAAAAGAATCCACTTCTCGATTCTGCTTCTTATTTGCTGGAAGCCGCTAGCGGCACTCGCATCGCTACATACGGCGAACGTTCCCTTACGCTTAACTCGGATCGCGATGTGCGTTCACGTGGACCTTCCTTTTGGCCGACGTCGAAATACACATCATTGGTGCAGATTTCCTGACCCACTACAACTTATCTTTCGACGATCGACACAAACGCCTCTTGGACATGCTAAATTCCCTCTCAGTCAACGGAATCGGTGCCCCAACTTCATCCACAGATATCCTCGTTATCGCATCTAATTCACGTTTTGCTTACATACTTAGGGATTTTCCAACCCTTGCTCATCCAAGTCAGTACACACAACCGGTCACTCCATGCGTCGTTCACCACATCCAGACTAGAGGTTGGCCTGTCTATACCAACCACCGCCGACTTCATTCGGATAAGCTACAAATCGCAAAACACGAGTTCGAACACATGCTCGAACTCGGCATCATCCGCTCTTCATCAGGTCATTGGTCATCACCCCTACATATGGTACCCAAGAAATCTAAAGTCCATTGGGGACCCTGTGAAGATTACCGTTCTGTCAATAACGCTACTATCCCAGACAGGTATCCCATCCCACATATCCACGATTTCGCAAGTACCTCATACCACACGAACATCTCCAAAACATGCCCGTAGCCCCGGATGACATTCCTAAAACAGCCATCACAACACCGTTTGGCCTTTTCGAATTCACGTGTACGCCCTTTGGCCTTCGAAATGCAGCTCAAGCGTTTCAACGTTTCATGGACGAGGTTTTACGTGGCTCACCGTTTGTGTATGCCTACGTTGACGATGTTTTAGTCTCTAACACCTCCCCAACTGAACATGCAGCTCATCTCAGGGCAGTATTTGAGCGTCTTTCCACTTACAACACACGTTTAAACACTGGCAAATGCTTATTCGGTGTTACTATCATAGATTTTCTTGGTCACCACATAGACTTCACAGGTATTTCACGATTGCTCGATCGCATTTCGGCCCCGAAGTCTTTTCCCATACCCAGCACTCTCACCCAACTTCGTCGTTTCTCTGGTATCATCAGTTACTACCGGCGATTCATCCCTCACTGTGTGGATACTTTGCAGCCAGTGACCGGTTTATTTGGCTCCCCCCGCCATTGCAGCTTTCGAAAGAGCCAGGCAAGCCATTTCTCATGCCACAACGTTATTTTTCCTCAATACTCATGAAAGCACAAAGCTGCTTTTGACAACTGATGCTTCGAACGCTGCCGTCGGCGCCGTTCTTCATTAAGTTGTTGACAACGCATGTTAACCACTATTCTTTTTCTCGCAGAAGATGCAGGCTGCCCAAACGCGTTACAGCATTTTTGGTGTTGGATTACTCGCTAATTACCTTGCTATTCGCCATTTCCGGCACTTGTTAGAGGGAAGACCGTTTACCATTCAAACCGAAAATGAGCCACTAACGTATGCCTTTAACACCAAGTCTGATCGATATTCACAACGCGAGATACGCCATCTTGGCTGCACTTCATATTTCACTACCGACATTCGGTACACTCCAGGTTCGGACGATGTTGTCGCAGATGCCTTATCCCGTCCCGATATCAACGCTCGTCACCCTTCCACGCAGTTAAACCTAGCCAAGCTGGCGAACTTTCACAATAGTTATCCTAAATGTTTGCCCATTCTACTCTTCCCTTCATTGCAAGTCTCTTCAATTCTCTTACCCCTCCAATCCGGAACCATTTTGTGATATGTCTACCGGCTCAGCTCGCTTAATCGTCCCCGAAGCCTTTTGATGCGTTGTTTTTGACCACTTTCATGAATCTTCTCATCCAGGAGCCAGAGCAACCAGGAAGTTGATTAGTGCACGCTTTGTATTGCCCTTCATGAATAAAGACATGACATCCTGGGCCAAACAGTGCATCGTCTGTCAACGCAGCAATGTAGCTTGGCATTCAAACTCACCTATCGGTTAATTTGCCGTTCCTGACGCTGGATTCACACACGTCCATCTCGATATTGCTGGTTTACTTTCCCCACCAAACGGTCTCACTCATACCCTTACCATGATTGATCGTTTAACCCGTTGGCCAGAAGCTGCACCCATTTCGGATACTTCAGCTAAAACGGTCGCCTTTTTATTTTCGCAGCACTGGGTTGGTAATTTTGGCATACCTTCCACCGTTACTACCGATCGTGGTTCACAATTTCAGTGTAATTTCTTCCGGGGGTTTTCTACACTTATCGGTTTGCATCACATATCGACTACCGCGTATCATCCCTATTCCAACGGTCTGGTTGAGCGATTCTATCGCTACCTCAAACCTGCACTGACTGCTCAGATACATCCATCTTCATGGTCCTCTTCTTTACCCCTCATTTTGCTTGCTATTCGCTCCACTCTTAAGGAGGATCTTCGCTGTTCACCAGCCGAACTAGTATACGGTAAGCTGGTTTCCCCTTCTTGCCCACAGCCCAAATCATCCGTCACATTCGTCACCCGCCTGAAACAGGATATGTATGAAATTCGTGCGACACCGACCAGACGATCAATCCGAACAGAACACATCTCAGCCGATCTCCCACACCATTTGTGTTTATCCGACATGACGCGACGAGGACACCCCTCCAATCCTGTTATGATGGCCCCTTTTAAGGTTGTCGAAAGTCACTCCAACTACTTTGTTTTAGAGAGGAGCGGAAAGCATGATACCGTCTCCATTGATCGTCTGAAACCTGCCTACATTGAAGCACCCACAGCCACATTCAGCAATCCTGCTATCCCAACAACACACACCTACCCAATATATCCCTCCCGCCAACCTCACTTCTTCCACTAGTCGTTCCGGACGACGCGTCCATTTCCATCAGCACTTAGCTGATTACGAAACTTGAAGTGAGCAAATATTTGATTTGTTACTTTAATTATTCGAGCGTCTTCCCCATTCACGGTCAGTGCTCTAGTGTGTGAGTAGTGTAGCGTTTTGCACCTTTATTTAACTTCTATTATAACACTACGTATTTCATCAATCGCATAAACTTTTTTGTTTGAATACAAAAACTACAAAAACGCGCACTTGTACAATTTCACATAATACAGGCGTGGTCACGTGCTTCGACTCTCTCTTCTGATTCGCTCGCGAGTCTCATGTACTAAGTCTGGTACCAAAATATTCCAGACCACCTTCGAAATCTATTATATGTGGTAACTGTTCAGAAGACCTCTGGACCAACATAGCTCGATTATTGTTTATTCGCTGACCTGGGCCAACGACGAGCTATTTTAAAGAGAACAATTGTCAGTGAGTTCATTCCATCTGACCTCTTTATTATTGTGTAGCGTTATTAGTTTTATGATGAATAGTTCTCACTGCACGGAACAGACTGATCATCATCATCATCATCATCATCATCATCATCATCATCATCATCATCAACGCCAGCATGACATCAGTGTTCAACACTAATGCTTCACTGCCGTACAGCCATGACTTATTTGAAAGCCTTATTGTAAAGAAAAGAATAAAG
>NW_008751812.1:1103742-1139867 GCF_000715545.1 Opisthorchis viverrini
GTACCTCACTCGAGGGTGAACTGTCGACGGAACTTTTTTGCGGTCCGCGTATGTTTCATTTGGAACTCCCTACCTCCCAATGTTGTACATTCGCCGAGTTTAACCATTTTCAAGAACAATTTAGATGCACATCTTATGTCCAAACCGAATCTGGTTTAACTTAACTCCATGTGATACTCAGTAAACGTTACGCATATTTTTGCGTCCCTTTGTGTATATACGTTCACCCCATGGTCCTTGTTAATTGCTTCTCTAGCCGCTGGCAGGTTCTTCCGTAGTAATGGGTCAGCGAATAAATAGTAATCCAGTTATGGTAGTCCAAGAGACATATTTTGAATTTCTCAGATATTATAAAATCCGAAGACAGTTTGAAATGTTTTGATACATGAGTTATCAAATGAAAATTGCGATTGGCCGCTTCGTGTTCGTGCAAAATCAGAAAAAATCGAAGAACGTGACCACGTTTGCATTGTGTGCAATGGGACGAAAACGCGATTTCACAAAGGAGGAAACGGAAAGGGGTAGGAAAGACCATCGTTGGCAGCTGGATTAGGCGAGCGTGGGTAGGTGAGACCTGAATCAACGTTGCACCTAGAAACAGGCCAAGCAGTTACAATAAATTTTCGAGATTAGTGACATAGCGTAGAGTTATGAGTACTAAGGGCTGTGAACGGCAGTGAAGCATCAGTGTTGAACACTGATTTTATGCTGCCGATGATGATGATGATGACTAAGGGCCGTCGTTGTTTAATGGATTAAGCCGCCGTATATAGGGGAGCCCTCACAATCAGAGTCGCACATGGACACGGACCCAGCAGTTACGATAATTAGTCGAGGTGAGTCACAACGGCTACCGTAATTATGGTGACAGTTTCATGGCGGTTACCACCTATAGATTGTCATATTCCTATTAGCAATGACAACATTGTTTTGGTAATTTACCTGCAGCTCTCGCGTTATCTACAGTCTGGTTAAGCATATTTGGGAAAGGGGATAATCCACAGAGATAGCCCTTGCGTCGCCTCTCCAAAGTTCATTCTGTTGTCGAGCAGTTTTGTAATTAATGGAAGCAGAGCTCCATAGGAATATGTGCTGTGACGAAGTTCGCTGAACAAAATCGTCTCTGTGATAAATGTGAGAAGTGTAAAGGAAACAAACGTCGATTCCCGGGTGGACTGTGCATTACATATTCTGTAGATTTTATTCTATTCTCAATGAACACCGAAGGACGCCAAGATGAGATGAAGTGTAATTTCGTGCTTCACCTTGTGTGTATCGGCAACAAAATGCGAAAAGGTGACGGTCCATGACCTTGAAATCTCGGTCACAAACAAAATGCTATGGACAACATGTCACCGAAAGGTGCGAATGGATTGGATTAACTCTCCTTAAAAATCACAACCTTGTAGACCCATAGTATCGGCGAAATTAATTTCGGTGTGCTTCTAGTGAGCGTCATTCTGAAACTGTCATTTTCAAGTCAGCCAACACACAAGTTCAGTGCAGCAAACAACGAGGTTTGGAAGGTGCCAAATGAGGAGGACAAACCAACCAATTCTTCCATACCTTCTCCTGAAACGATCACACACTTATTCCGGATAACTGTCAGGATGCACTTCCGATATGTTAGCAAGAGTGGCGTAAACTAGGGAATCAATCCACACCCCGCGGATTGTTTTATCCATAAATTCCCATTGTCAGAGTCTTCGGGTCTTAAAATGGCTTAAAGTTGTTCAGAGTGTTTGATAGCTCAAATCCTCGAGGGTTTGATAACAGGTTAATGCTAAAAGGTGTTCCGTGAACTAACTTACCTCTCGGTGGGTTATGAAGCATCTTAGAGCAAAATGAAAAATAAATGGCATACTGATTGCAGAAAAACATTTTCAATCTGCCACCATGATTCAAAATGCTTTCCCAAATTTACAGCTTCCGTTTACAATTTCACGGTCATATACATGATTTTTCGTAGTAGGGCTAGGTTGCAAGCAATGTTTACAACAATATGTGCGACAGGACGACGTTTAAGAAGTGTCACTTTGCTATGACTGAGCCCCTTAAACATCCTGTTCGTTTCACCGCAGCCCAACACTTACGACAACAGCGACTGGTTGTTGCCACTATATTTAATTCTCACATGATCCGAAACAATAATAATATGAAGCAGGTTACGTACAGTTTCAAAAACACTGAAGAAATGTGACGAAATTCCTCTCGTATGGTAATAAGTTGCGAGAAGCACATCATATCTCAGACTATTCATTTTAGTGTTTACAACATATGCTGGTCCGATATGTCCGGATTTGATATATTAAGGGGTTCTAAGTTGGATGTGTTGCAAGTAGTTGGACATCATGTATGCACAAAAGACGCAGTTGCGGAATTACGGAGTAATTAGTAATAAAAATAATAATAGCCAGTAACAATAGGTTAGCTATTATACACAATCCGTTTTGACAAACACAAGCATGGGCTTATTAGCAAATAGAACACGATGTCAATGTCAAGGGTCGCAAGCAAAAAGCAATTACTGTAGCTGAACAAGCAATTTAGTTGCAGCATCTCGGAAGACTCGAAGACGTTAGCTTTGTTTGGCGTTTGTTTTCTCCCACCAAATTGTGTAGAATGTGTTTCATTGTGCCCGTGTTTTGAAAAGCCCAATGAAAATTGTATTACTGGACAAACTAAGTGAATAATATCCGACGATAAACCCTTCTAGTACAGGAGCTTTACTAGCGTAGAGCGCTAGTGCGCGGTGCTTTGATGAGGCTTCCTTCAAATTATGTATGTGGTTGGCTAGCGGATGATACGAAATCGCCGGTCAAAATCGTTTGAGTTACTTGGTCATCTTGTACTGTAAAGAATTTCCTTCGTTTTTCGATGGGGTTCCCATTTGTTCCCGACCTAAACTACCAACCGCCATTCAGATATCGTGCAGTCAGTAATCATGCTAGTGTTGATTTTAAATCACTGTGCTTAATCGACAAAATATAGCCTTTCCATACAAACACACCAAGACTGAAAACTCAGCGAGGTAGTCGAAATTTTATACTGTACTAGAAAAAAATGTGCTCTGATCTGAACAACATTTTAAAAGTAATAATAATCATGACAAAAAGCAAGACGGCGAATGCGGAAAACCTTTGTGGTTACTGGCAGATGTGTCCATGAAATTCATCCTAAGAATCTAAGCAAAACCTATTCTAACAATGGCGCTGAATCATCTGAGTATGACATTTGAGTCAAGCTGAATACCTCGTTTGCCTGGACCAAACTAGCTTGTCAGCAGCTGCAAGTAAAGGTAGAACTCGCTTGACTATTTACATAATTTCAATGAAAACAGTGTGAACGTCGCTGATTTTGAGATTGCATCATCAGGTCAGTAGCTAGAATAAGAATAACTGATGGAATAAGCGGTTGAGGTTAGTCACCAAATTAGAAAGCGCGGGAACGCGGACGATTGGTTACCAGCCAAACCCAGGTGGAATCTCGTTGGATTTTGTGAAGTGATCCAGAAATTTCCTGATTGATTGCATCGATTAATTCCTGTCACATGACTATGGAAGACTCAGAGGTCATACGAACCATTTTTTAGCATTAATTAGTTTACACATAGCCAAAAGGTTACAGTTCCGCGCTGTGCACTTAGGATGAGCAGCAGAAGATAGTAGGATGAAGTGCGTTGAATCAATGAAGCTAGAGGTTTCAACAAAGAAAAAATGCATTTAGAGACTGAAGTTGACTTTAGTTCGCTAGTTCTTCAGAATGAACGTCCGAACGCTACCTCCTGATCAAATTCTCCAGTAACCATTGAGGCATCAATTTTCGACAGTCGTTTTGGTCACAGTTTACCACATCAGATCATTCCGTTCTGTAGGGTGGGTAAATGACATCAGGAACTGTGGAGAATTCACGGAATTCCCAGCTCTTTAATACGGCACTGTCCTGTTGATCTGCTCAGTACTGTTTATTGTTCACGTTTTGAATATTTATTGTTTCAAGCTAAGCCCATACTTTTGGACCAAATTAGCAATCTGTCGTTGCTGCGCACCTTGTCGTCTGGGATGCTCCGGGCAAGTCAACATAGGAAATCTAAAGGTATTTGCTTGGAATTACAAGTAATCACTTAGTTTGGAATCATTGATCGATGACCAAAGCGGATGAAGTCTTCAATTTTCCACTCAGTTCCCTTTTGGAATCACAGAAATGAACGACAGATGCTCACACCGAACTCAGACGCGATATAGGCTAACGTTGAATGCATAAGTCTTTCAGAAGAGGAAGTATGCTGAATTTATTCAAATAACCATTTACGAGTTAAACGTAGACTACATGAAATAATAAATCCATTATAAGTTATTCAGAATACATGATGAACAAACGCTTGACAGATCAAACACGAGGGACGTATGCCAAACAAAAATCCAATTTCTCCACATGCATCACTAATATGTGCGACGAGAAAGTGAGAAGCACCAGTTATAGTCGTGCGCCATTACTGGTATTCCAGTTATTCATAACTGTCTGTATCATAATCACTTGATCTTGATTCCTCCTCGTCTGATCCTGCATTTCTGTTTAAGACAGCGACCGCTTCGGAGAGCATGAAAAAGGCCACGCGGAGCGCACCAACTTTTTCTCGGAGTTTGTCAAGAACTTCATCTAGTTCCATTCGCTTACCTTGAGTTGACGTCTAAATTATGAAGACCGAAACAGGGTAAACGAAGATGAAACCTGGTACCACATTATGACAATTAAGGCTTTAAGTGTAATGCGCTGAAGGGAAGATGTGGTCTAATGATTGATTGTTGCAATCCTTCTGGCCTCAATGAATGCAACACTCGTGAGTTTTGATTAGAATATTGTGCATTAGGAATTATTATGAATATCGGGATAACTGAACCCCCAGTAGCCCCATTGTTCAAAACGTTAAAGAACACCTTGAGTGAAAGAATCGGCTAACTCTCATACCGACGAAATTTTGGCTGCGCGTCCCACAAGCCATCTAACACTCAAAGAGTAGCGTGTATCGCGCAACCCATACGATACGTCTACTGTGCCTTGAAGTCCGAGTGGCACTAAACTGACAGTGTACAACGTTTTCAGGACAGAGATTGAAGGCGCAAGGTTATCCTTTTTTCTTCCTCACAGGCCTAAGAAGTTGGTCCCGATTAGGCAGTCTGATATACCTTTCATTCAATCAGCAGCTGCCATCGCAGTGCTCGATTCCTAACTATCTCAGGTACATTATACCGCGCATAACAGCTTACGACTGAAGATTCCACCTGGGTTTTAAAGATAAAGGTTGAAATCCCCCAGGGACTGTGGTTTTGGTCGCCTAGATTGTTCTTTTCCATTCTATATTGAACAGTCTTTAATCTTTAGTCTTTAGGTGAGAGAGCTCAATGGTTTGAGTACGAATCTACAGACACGAACGTCCGTGGTTAGAACCCGACCTCTACCTCTCGACTTCCCCTGTCAAGGCTTGTGTGACCTATCAGTATCCCAGACCTAGTGTTTCCTTTGGATGGCATAGCACCTAGGCGCCCAAAGGGTGTTGAAGCTGAACGATCATCATTCATTATCAATCTCTAGTTCTGAAACCTTGTCCAGGCGCCATATTGGTCTGCTTGCAGTGAAATTACAATGTAATTAATCCAGATAAGCAAGAATCGTGGTTTATTTATTTATAGAACACGAAGTGAGCCGTGAGAAATGAACAATGGCTGAATATCTGGCTAAATAGCCGGTACCACTGAAACTGGTGGAAATGAGGCTAATATGTCACCGCTCCCTAGAGGGTCCGTGATATTGCTGACTTCGTTTTTAAACTTGCATACTCTTGCGTTCTGGAAGTAAGGCTGGAAAAATATCAGGAACCAAATGCTACCGGCCTCAACCCAGAGTCAAAGGCATCAACATTGCGGCCATGATGTACATTTTGTCAATACTATGTACAAAGGTGTAGTTGCCATCTGACGACACTAGTTCGCAAAGGACAGCTTGATAGTAGATAAGTGATATCAATGAAACTACGGCGCATGATAAGAATAACAGTCGTGATATGGCACTACTCATAAGGTTTCTGAAAAATCTTCAACGGCCCACTCTGGTTTCACCGTGCTCGTTGTTCTTGCGGTAGGCATAGTTTAGGAGTTTCAAACAAGCTTGTCCTTTTCTTGAGCATTGCATTTAAGGTAAGTGGCGAAGTAAGCTTATGTGTAAATTACATAGATGTTGACAGCACAAGCGAATTCCGGTCGAATACCTAGTCCAGTGAATTCTTCACCTCAAAGTATTGCCTCCTTTTTTAGCTGGCACAATTTCCTCTATAGACCCCAGATTACCTACTGAGTAATACCATAATGGAATGATTCAGTTGGGATTCAGCTAAATATCCAGGTGTAACACACGTAAAGTGAAAACGGGTTCTATATCCAGAGAATTTCCGAAAAATTTCGACAGATTTTTCTTTTTTGGCATGGAAGATTCGGTGAAAGATTCTTGATATAAAGATGTTACGGAATCATGACGCCGCCGTCGATTTCGTTTCACCTTATTTAGTTCTTTGCAAACGCTTTCTAGGTTAACACAACGTTTTTGTTCTAGGATGGTTTGATGGCTTGGGAATGACTACTCATGAATAACCATGACCGGCACCGATGTTTAACGCCTTGTTGCAATTTGAGCACTTTACTTCAGGACAATCTCCTGGAGATAGCTACAAGAAATCCCATTGGTTTGGGATTCATTGTGCTTTTCCCGTCAGATAAACTAATGAATCGTTAGGTTGTGAAAAAGAATCTTCGACTTCTATCGAACTTGAAGCAGGAAAGGTGATTCTGTGACGACAGGGCACTGAAGACACTGGTGTTGTTATTCTCTTTATCTAAGAACTATCCCTGAGGACACTCATTCCACGTAACTTAGAGTGTCAGCCAGTACACCTTTGTGAGGCCAGATTTCTTGATCGTCCTAGCTAAATCTGGGAAAATGTTTCTTGTATGTGTATCTTAAAAATTCCACAGAACGGGCCGTACTAGAACAGATTTACGCGAAGTACTTATTCCAGTGTTCATTGCTTGGTTACTTGGATACTCAGAATTTCATTACCTGTAGTTGTGGGTGGTGAACTGCACATATTGTTTCAACCTGAGTGACTTCGCTGTATGTACTTTCTGCTTGAGGAACATAAATAAAATATCTATAGAAACACCGCTTTTTTCTACGACAACTCTTGTGAGAACCGCTGAATTAGAGTAAAAGTGTAATGAACTAATAACTAAGAGGTAGCGATGTATTCGACGGTATCTCACTATGATGAACAGACAGTACCAAGCAGTGTCGTTTTGGAAGTTAGCGGAATCAGTGTTCCTTTGAACTCCATTTGGATTCCTCGCCATTCTGTATCCAAAAGTGCTATACAGTCGTGAGGAGTCATCGTCAAAGTGTGTCATTAGACCTGACATGGCCAATAGATATATCAGCTATAAAGTCGTAAAATCACAGACTCATAACTGTCACTTCCCTAGAGGAAAAAAGTAGGGCCATGATAATCTGATGTACCCCTAGCCTTTTTCTGTAGACGGTTCGCTTTTGGGCTCCTCTGACTTACCAACAATATTGACACATGTTCGTTTTTAAACACACGTGAACCGCATTAGATTATTTTGGTGAAAGTGTAAACATAACTTTTCCCCAAACGGACTGAAATACGAGTCATCTGTTCTAGCTAAACATGAGACAGGTAGTCGCATGTGCACCTGAGGACAACTAATAAACCGGCCACATTCTATAAAAACTACTCGTGAGCAACTCTGAGATATCTCCAGGGATTCGTCCTCCTGGGAGGATGAACAATGATAGACTTGCCGCAAACTTTTTATGAGTGTTTCAAGCAACTTTCACTATAGTGGAACAGACGTGGATGCTTGAGAAGTCCGAAACTGCTGTACCTCCTCGATTCATTCAGTTTAATGCAAAATAAGGAACACTGAAAATTTTTATGAAACTGTTTACCTAATGTTTTAAATCTTGTTCGGCCGAGATAATGATTCCGATGAGGGATAATACGTCGTAAAAATGCCATTGCAGGCCATAAACTAAGAATCAACGATTATTTGTAACTCGAAATTCGCTGAATGACCGTGTATACATTTACGCTTTAGCATTATTATCTTCAGCTTTTGACGCATTCGCAAAATTCTTCAAAGGTCATTCCTATGCGTGCACTGAAGGCAAGATTATTGATCGGTTCATTTGTGACGGTCTAGTGGATCTGTTATAACTACGGTAAACTCCTGGGACAGGGGTAGAACGCTTTCTCTCAGGTCGTCGGTACTTCATTCGGGGAAACAGAAAGTTGTCCTCTTCGGTTTTTATGGGAGAGGGGTCCACGGTATAAAAACAACACCTTCAAAATAATACCTTTGATAGATATGTTTTTTGTTGGGATGAATCATGGTTTCTTTATGGCTCGGTTCATCTGAATCCATTTTAGTTTCTGCCACAAAACTCCGCTCAACATGTTTTGCTACTTGTCACAGGTGTATCAAAAAACCCGGATTGATTTGGTCCCATGGCCGGTGAAAGCATCAAAAATTTTCGAGAAGCTCCTCAGACTACCAAAAATCTACAGTAGCTCATTGGAAGAAAAAAGAACCAGGTTGGAAAATCGTTTCATCTGAGAAGGCATCCTTCGAGGCCACGTGATATGTACTCCGTGACTGAAATCTGAGTGGCTCTATATCCTGTCTTCGTGCAAGCAACCACACTGCGATTCGGATGATCGATGCCGAAAGCTGACTGTTCAAACTTTCAAACAGGACTTAGCTAATTCGAGACTGTCAGTTTTTTCGCGAGAGACGCATTGCGGATGATTCCCCACAAGCATGAAACACCTGTGCAAAATCTCTCGGCCATTTTAAACAAAAATGCTTTCATTCACTGAACCACATTTACACTAAAAATGTCCAGCTGTTCTCTTATTATCACGAGAGAATGAAAACAGCTGGTCTGCGAAATGTCAGAAGACTTGCGTGCTAATATATGCTAAATAAAAGCTGGTTTGAGGTTACCGCAGCCTGACTTTTACCTGCACACTCATGATGGGTTTAAACTGAGGGTGGTTATTCTCCTGTTTCCTTATCTGTCACAAATACCTAAGTGTCACGGTCAACTACGTGCTCTCTTTAATGATACGATGTTTTTGATTGCTTCTTTTACTTGCAACCAGACAGTGGGATCATATTCAGGGTTTCTTAATGACAACCAGTTTATTCACATTAACGGTTTATTGTCCGTGGTGCTCTGGCATTTGTTACAACTTTATTTCTGTTACAAAGCATCTCACTTAAGAACGACCTTAGAAAATGGAAAACAGCTTCAGTTACCCCAATATAAATCTCTCTCTCAGTGGTAAAACAGCGGGCTTTGAAAATCGGATGATGTGGGTTTTCTTTTATTAGGTACAAAAGGATTGCAGGAACTCTAAGTTGGACTAATCCACTCCTGGAGGGACAGCCTCACGGGCTAGCTGATGTTACCTGCGGTTAGAAATGGATGAAGAACTAGAGTGTGGACATTACTGATGAGGGTCCAACTAGGTGTCAGAAAAAGTTTATCATAACTTACGTCTTCATTTCTGGTGGATTTTTCAATATGACTGTAGAGGTAGCGAAACAATTGCCGTTGAATTCCACCCTTCTGGTTAGGAAAATAAATGTACTTTCTGCGAAGCGACCTATTGGGCTTGATTTTATCAAGCAGAGTGTAAGAGTCGACGAGTGAATTGACCTTTTAACGCAAAGATAAGGCAAGGAATGTTAGAAAGGGCTAGGAGAAGTTTGAGTTAAAATGAGAAGGCAGATAAATTAATGAAATGGATGCACAGATTTATATGGGGCACAGGTCGTAAAATGACTGTAAAATGGCCAAATAACCTATGCCTTCCACGTTGAGAATGTCATCACCACAAATCATCAAAACTTCGTGACTATTTATATAATCAAGTTGAAATAAACTCACATCGGGACGAATTTAAGGGGACATAAGTGTTCTCATAATCATCTAACTATTACAATAGGTTCGTCAGCGAGATTCAACGACTGTTTTAAGGTAGTTGTGAACTAGACATGTGAAGCACAAATTACAATCAGATTAGCAGTGGGTTACGTTAGCGGATGCGACCTCCGAGATAACAAAAAAGTGCATTTTATGGGCTGCTGGACTCTTGTTTACCCGATATTCCAGACTCAGAATGCAAGAATGAATCAAGATGTGAGATTTGGTCATACTGTAATGCATGATATGTGTCGTGAATTGCACTAACATGTAAATGGCGCGTCGAGTTAGATAGGCTATAAGTAGACAAATTTGCAGCGGACGTTCAGCAAAAAACGCAACAATGTGCTGGAAGGAGTAACGCAGTTACGAGCTGCTCGAAAAGTCGGAAATTCTTATAACTCTGGAGATTTTACGTGGTGCTATGCCATGATAAGCTTACTTTTCTTGACCGAAACCTGTTCATAAGGTTACTGCAAACACTTTCGCCGCTCAATACCGGTTCCTCTCTTTTTGAGGCTCATCTGGTCCCCAAATATTCCATACTGACACTCTAATGTGATTAGGCGAATCTACAAACCCATCTGCAAATAGAGTTGGTGTTTTTATAAACGACTAATGACATTCAGTAAAATCTTTCCATTCCAAATTAGTCTGCAAATCCGTAAAAACTATTTTACCCGTCTTCGGAGTTATTGTAAAAATGTTTTGTGCACAGGTTTACTTCAGACGCACAGCAGCAGAAGAATGAAAAAGTGCAGAAGCCTGATAATCACACAGCAGTCGGGATAAAAGATAAAATGTGAACCTGTACCAGTTAAAAGTCTGGACGACAAAGGAATTTAGACAGTGTTTTATATTAGTCTTCTGCAGGTGTAGTGACTGCATTGCAGTGTTACAGAAGGCAAAATGTCGCAAGCGTACTATACTAACTTCAGGGAATGCCATCTCACAGGAATTTCTGTGTAACTTATAATGCTGTTCTTATTTTCAAGTGAGCCTCAATAGTTTGAGTATGGTACTAACGAATTAGTTCGAATGTAACAATAACTAAAGTATGCTTCAATGGACAAGCCTTTTAAGCTATGGTATGTTTGACCGATATCGAGAATAACACTTCTTTCATATTCAGACTAATGAAATTTGACATGTCATTTGTGCTTGAGAATAGGACGTGTACAGTCGCAGGCATGCATAAAAGCAGTAACTTCTGGTACAGATGCAGCCGGAGTGCCTTAAACTGTGCAGTTCAAGTAAATTAGCCAGGGTTTCAAATTAATCTCTTAAAAGTTCCTCCGGTTATGTGACAATTAATGACTTAGCTCATTGAATGATAATACAGCGACGTTTTAACTACAATCAGTGGAAATTCTGCTCATTCTAAAACTTACGAGCTGTTGAACGGTTTCCAGATTGGCTTGGCTTTTCTTTGCTTCCACGTCTCCAACAGCGATACCAGTTAACATGTTCATCAGCGCGATTGACATAAATGCGACAAACGTGAGAAAGAACAGGTAGCTCAGTGTAGCATAATACACCAATTTTTCTGGAGACGCTCCCGGTTCATAGCGATTAAACATGGCCTAAAAGAAGCCAGGACAAGAACGGAGTACATCAGCTAATGTTCAGCAGCTCAGTCGGTGTGGGGAGATGGAATATAGTGTAGAACATTAGGAATATAGTTTAAAAACAGAATGAGATGCACAAACAGCAAAACAAAATAAGGAGATAAGGTTAGATTGCAGGTCCGTAAATTCTGTTTTGAGTAAGGTATTCTACTGAACAACTGGTAGTAATCAGTTAGCGGTCGTGCTAGGCGACCAGAATAAATCTAAAATAAATAACTCTAAACTAACTCGCTTAATGTTTCCTTTTACAATCGAAGTGAACTCGGAAACCCCAAGATGGTGAGTAAGTTTTGCACTTCTTAAGTTTTGATCACACGAAGCACAGTAAATTCGAGAGATTTCATGAGCCCAAAAGCAACAAGGAGCTTCTTACCCATTGACAATGCTGACTGAACATCAGCCATCTTGCGTGATATCTAGTTGTGTAGTAACTCAGCTTACAATTGGCTATCCCCAGATCACGTGTGCGACTGGAAAACATTTTATTTCACTCGGTGCTCGCAAAATTACACCAAGATGCTCTGGAAAATAAACCTGAAGTTCCATCGATATGCCTTGCACATCTGGGGAGAAATAGAAATCTCATAATCAGTTCCACTAAATCATGCAGGACTCATGTGCTAGCGGTTCATGATCCCAAAGCTCTTCTCGACTATACGTCATAGACTAATTCGTCTTATCAAGTGAGTGCGAAAAACAACCGGTTCCTTTTGAACGCAGTTTTTTAAACGCTTTGATCTTACCTTAAAGTAGTTACCTTTTCGCTCGAAAAATTTGTTGAGCGGATGATAAACTTAGATGTAGAACTTTGTTTCAGCAAATAATTCCAGAGTTAAATGGCATTCTGGGTAACTGTATTAGCACAGTTCTATGATAAAAGATGAATTGAATATTACGTGACTTGCATCGGCTAGACCGACCTCCCCGCTGAACATAGATACGGTGCTGGAAAAGGCATTTCGCATATCGTTGAATCGAATTTGATTACCCAGCAGCAAATGAAATGCCAAGGCGAAAGCAACCAGAAATGGGCTGAAGACAACGGCCAGGTTGGCTAAGTTCGTCAGGATGAGACCAAAGATGCCCAAGTAGAT
Organism: Opisthorchis viverrini; assembly: GCF_000715545.1. Classification (NCBI taxonomy): domain Eukaryota; kingdom Metazoa; phylum Platyhelminthes; class Trematoda; order Opisthorchiida; family Opisthorchiidae; genus Opisthorchis; species Opisthorchis viverrini. The sequence goes on from NW_008751812.1 coordinate 1,116,524, forward strand.
TCCAATAGGAGTGGTTCTTTGGAAAAACATCAGCAAATCAATCCAAGCGAACACAATTCCCGCGGTACCTGTTTGCCATTGCCAAGGCTAAAAATGTATACAGAGAATAATTGTCAGCACTCATTGTTCATCAACACACTGACTATGTTGCCAAACGGATGAATATCGGGCAAACACCTCATTCGATAGGTACTTATTTTAAGTGATTTCACCAAGTTTATGACATAATTTGTCGGTTGTCTCAAGAACGTGAACCAACAGTGATTAAAATGAGCGAGTGTGTTGGTATGGTTGCAGCCTATTGAGAAAGTGGTCCCATGGGAAACGGAGTAAGGTTCGCAAGTTTGCACACGATAGGGTCAGTGAATTTCGGATAAAAAGCCTTGGGAAAATACATAAATCCCTGCTTTTTTGTGTTATTCCGTATGAAGAGGACTCATCCTACCAGGAATTTTCAGTTTGTTCTTTTTTTCAATTTCATCATTCACAGACATAATACACTGCTCATAAAGTTGCTAAAAATTAGTTTAGGCCCGTCAAGTAGGTGCAATCTCCGATTTTCCGCGAACCTCATGTTCTACGTGAACCCGCATTTCACGAAATTGGTGAAAAACACCCATTTGCAAAGGAATTTGTTTTTTCTGGAGACTCTCAGGGAACCCAGGTGAACCTATCATTTATGATGTTTTCGAGCAACGGAATGTGCTGCACCAGGCCACCTCATGTTTCAGTCGGTACGATATTCTAGATATCGCGATACATGCGTAGGATGAATACACTACTTATAAGGTTGCTGAAGATCGTTCAACGGCCCACGACCAGTTTTGCTCATCAGGTAGGTGTAGTGCCTGACTTTCCATCAACCTTATGTTCTACTTGAACCAAAATTGCACAAACTTTGCTTGAAAACATCATAAACGTGAGATTAAGCTGGGTTTCAGGTGAGTCTCTCGGAAAACCAAGTCTGTTTGTAAATGAGTGTATTCACCCTTTATATTTTACAGCTGGAGTGTTTTTGCCGTAACCAGCTGGGTATGAACATTTACATATATTTATTGTCCGTAGTTGGTATATCCCTGCTGCAATGACAATATTTGGCGAGATTCGTCATCTTCCTTGTTACTTCTTAATTGTTCGCTTTCCCAAGGTCATTTGCGGTTCTTGAAATGTCTATTTATCAATGTTTCAAGTAAGGATAGGAATACACAGTTGGTTTATGAGAAGAGGATAATGAACCTAATGAGCAACTCCGTGGGTGTACCTTGGTCTGGAGCTGCCCTTACTGTTTTTTGTACATCCAGTGGACAACGAGCATGGCTACACCAGTGATGAACGTAAAATCTGCGCACGCACTGCGCACCAATTGGCGAAGTTTCCATGTGGCTTACTTGGTCGAACAAAACAGGAGCTACAAACTTGGTAAAATTCCCTCCTTAGAGGTAACCACGAGGAGGGTGAAACCAAAATAATATAAGGATGATAAAAAGTAGCAACTCTGCTTGGTTGACATGTATGACATGCTTGCGACTGGCAAATTTACTGAGACCGTGATTTGTTTAACTGGGTCGACAACCAGATGCAGCTCAAGGCAACGTGAACTATCATCCTAAGGAGTTCCGAGAGAAAAGTGACAAAGCCTGCAAAAATGATTCCTGAAACCAACTTGTAACTAGATAATGAGGTATTGCTCATTCTGCACTAATAAATACAATACAATACAGTACGGTACAAGTGGATGAAATACACAGTGCATCCTGGGGTGACGAAGCAGTGTGGAAGAAAAGCCTCTTGATCAAACTCCAGAGTTCCTCAAACTTGTCTCGAAGTTTCAACTGCTTCTTTTAATTTGTATAGACATACCAAGCACCTCTTGAAGTTTTAAATCGGTTGTGTCACTTCATTTTGAACCGCTCCAGGAAGGTTTCATGTCCGGAGCAAACAGAAGCGTTTGCTTCATTGTAGGCAACCAAGGTGCAGATATGCTAAAAATGTTGTTGTTTGATTTAAGTAGTATGACAGCCCTATAGCTCTTGAAACCGACTTCGGCTTTACTGAAGAAAATTATACTGTGTTGTATGAACATTTGGTCCATAGTGATGCATCGTTCAGTTGAGGTTCCATTTAAGCAACAGAACACTAAATAGGGAGCTTTCGAATTTCGAGGATTTTTCTTAGTTACCTGTTGAATAAAAGTTGGTCCACATGATAAAATATCAGTTCTAACTACTTGGACACGTTATAATCAAGAGAGGAGACAGATAAAAGGGCAACAAGACAAAACAACAAGACAACGGGGGTCTATTTTTATCTGCTTCAGTTGGCTCTTTCACGTGACTCTGAAAAAAAGTGCGGTTGTTCCTGTGAAACATCAAGTGATCACAGTAATGAGAGTAACGGGACATTTCGTGTGTGAATGTATGCATCCTCTTAAAGTTCTCCATGGCGTTTAATTCGACAGAAATTTGTTAAAGTGCTCACATTACTTTATTTCAAGCGCTAAGTCATTCATCGGTGAATTACAAACTTAAGCTCTGGTGACATATTCATCACGGGGATTCTCGTGATTATCAACGATAAAGTTTCTTGGTATCCTCGGAAGAATCTCTAGTTTTAACTTTCTCTAGATGTTTTTAGTTTACTTGAGGTATACTTGTTGAATGCAGTCCATTCATTTACTTAGGGTGGCACAAAGCCTAGTTTCCTCTTGCACGGTGCACAGTACCTAGGTCTAATGGGAAACTGTGCATGCGTCAAAACCACTTCGGTGCCGTTTTGCGGTATGTGTAGGATCTTATTTCAGGTCGTTCCCCTAAGTTGCACACCAGTCAGACATCACTGGCACCTGATTTGGTGGATTAGTTTGTATCTTTCGTATGTTGGATAGATAGTGGTAACCTTAACGACGTAGTCAACAAGTACACTGGGAAAGCTGGGCCATCGTTCGTCATCGTGTTTCATATACGACTGTAAAATCCGGTCCCATTAGCGGTCTTACATACCTAGCTTGCAGAGTTGATGGATTTGTCACCAGCGTACGTAGTTCCTCAGAAATTGCTCTCTATCTTCACGTGTTTTTTTATTACGACGCGCCAGCTGATCAGGTGTAGAGGTACTGCATTGTTCTTTACTGCTGTGTGAGTGCAGGCGGGTGCAGGCTCAACAGAACACCTGAACTGTCACCTGCTGTGGTTGACGCCGAGAGGGCCCGTGTAATGCTACATAGTGATTGATAATGGTTTTGTTCATGGCATGATAACCCTGAGAAGTCTGATGGCTAACCATGAAACTTCATTGGTCATTTGTGAAAACTGCTACAAATGTCATATTCACCAGAGGTTTCAGCAAACTCGTCATGTTGACCCTTTCTTCTGGGTCACCGTTGATTGGTCTGCACTCGATGATTGCAGGTACTAGCACGAATCAGGTCTAACATATTGCTGGCGTGTTTCGCTATAAGAAAGAAGGTATTGAATGCTGTAATTCTTACGGCAAATGTCAGGTTATTCTGTTAATTATCTTGTTTGCGTATAAAAGTGCGGATATTTCCACAGATCACAGTCGAATTTCAGTTGTGTCACAAAGGAATCGGCGGACGGCTACTACTTCCCATTTTTAGGGAAGTACGAAGGAGTTTTGGTTATCTCAACTTTCGTTTGGCATGTCTTACTCACTGGACCCAGTCTGACGATATTGCAGAATTGTCAGCCTACCGAATACCGATTGACGAACCCGATTTACCAACAGTCTAAAATGCCTGGAATAGTAGTCCACCTGGCACCATGATTCTTAGAATTTCACTCTACTAATCCATCTACTCCCTAAGTAGCAATGAATCACTGATTCGGAACTGGTTTCGGTAAGCCTGACATTTAGTAAATTTACAGACATTGAAGGGCTTTTATAAATCATATTTTATAGCGGATGACAATTTGAAATCCATAGAAAACCTTGAGGAATAAGGGAATAATGACCAGTATGTCAAAAGGGATGTGGAGAAACCAGGGACAGTGCTTCATTGTATCAGCCATGTTAACGGAACTCGGAAATAGGTAACTAGAAGTGAAAATGCCGAAAGCTTTGTGAAACAAATCTACCCGAATATCGTTGACTGGACAGTATTTGAAATGTAAGTACAAATAAACAGGCTTCCATGAAGTACCGGGCTCGATAATCTGGGGGCTCAGCATCAAGCGTTTCTCAATAAATCTAGTTTTTCGAAAGTTGCCTGTGAGAAATCGTGGGTCACAGAATGTAAAACACTTTTACAGAAGATTACTATGTACGAAAAAGGTACTTTATTAAAATTCCATTTCAGCTGGACCCTAGTCTCGACAGAAACTCTACATTCAGCGTACACCGTAAGATTGATTCCTTTAATTTAACCAAACAAGAAATAAAATAGTTCTTGATCTTCCCACAGATTTTAGGTTATTAGCCTTTAGAAGACAGGATTATCTTGGTAGTCTCATTGGTATCAAATTGCTGCAGCGCGAAGTCGCTTACCTCCCTCAAACCGGTTCTTCGCATGCAGCCGTTGGTGTCCACTGTGGTTGCAATTGCAAGCGAGTAGATAGCCAGTTCAAAAACGTTTTCAAAAGTGAAGTAGTCCGCAAGGCTCGCGAAACATTGAACCATCTGTTTCAGGGTGGAAGTAGTCACAGTAATTGAGCCTATAAGTCGACTGAGTGCTTCGGAATAATCAACCACAAAGTCAAAAATACACAACAATACGATTAGGCCAAACCAGTCAATTTATTTGATAAATTCCCGCTAAAAGTGGACGAATAAATAATAGTCCATTTTTTGAATCAATGTTGTCGCTGATCCTGACAAAGTGGATACAAATCTCCATACACTGTTCACGCCATGGGTATTACTAACACAAGCTTAGAAAGTGCAAGTAATCTCTCCTCTTCAAACCAAACGATTTCCGGCTTACCAGAACTGATTTGAACGTACTTCTCCATAAACTATATACTTGTGGTTTATATATACATATATATACTTGTGAATCTGGGAAAACGGTGGTCTGTCCAACATGTGCTCTGTAGAATAGTGGCCCTTCTGAGTGCATATGTTAGAAAAACCACTTTGTCACGCAACAGGTGAAGTTAGTAAATAATGAAATCCACAAATCAATCAGGAGCACTGTGTATGCTGTGCAGTTCAATCACCATAAAAGGATCTGAACAATAAGGACTGCCCTCGTGAAAGAACTTCCTCTATTACCTTCTGATCTCAAATTGCGTGCGGAAACTCACTTCAAAAAACAGTTGCATTCTCTGGGTTTTGATTATCCACTTCACGACAACAATATTATCTATGCTAACCAAGTGCCGTTGTCGGCTTCATGAATCCAGTGGCTGACGTGTTTATAGAACCCGAAGGAAAGCAACACATCTCAGGCATGCTTTTGCTTGTTTAGCTGCGCTGGGGAAGTGAAAGGTTATCAGAAGTTTTGCTATTAGTCGACGACATAGTTGGTTTTTGGGAGATGTCACGAGGTTGTACTGGAACCTGGTTTAATCCGGTCACAGCTTAGAAACACAGAACTTTTTCTTCGTATTCTGTACGGCGGACGCCATGTCATATATGTGCAACGTGTGACGTCCAGCAGTAGCATGCGAATGGGCCATCAGAAAACTTCCGCTCAGCAAAAGCCGCAAGAATATAGCGATCTTCGTTGCCTTAGTGATAGTCCGCATATCCTGAGCAAGAACCTTCTCGGAATGAGAACAGATGTCTCCTCTGAGTATACACTTTATATCAAACAAGAAGACAAAAATACTTGACCCTGAAAAGCGAACCATAGAATTAGCACACAGATAGTGTGTTTCGAGTCAAGTATTGCTCATCAATATTTTGCAGTGTACCCCATTAAACTGTTGTCCTTTTTCTTGCTTGACGGTGGGCGTATGTCACTCCGCTAACAGGTTGACATTCGGTATAATGTTTTTCCTATTTTATGCGATGGGTGTAATTGCAGTGCGAGCTAGACAAAGGAGTTTTTCGCGAATATCATCTTTGGTTCTCTGAAGAACTTTCACCCTCTCTTCAAAGCTGAGATATCTACAGTTCTCATATCCGATTGTGTAACTAGAGAAACGCATGCAGCGTGTCAATATTTCTAAACCGGTATTAGAAATGTTAATCCGGTCGACTCATTCTATGGTTGTTATTCACAATAAATACATACGCATAATATGGCACCCTTCTTCATTGATCGCCACAACATAGTTGAGGTTACTTGAGGGGCAGTCGTGCTGAGGATGAGATAGCCATCCAATAACTCTTTCTTTGCTTTAGAGACAGCTGCGTGATACGGAATCAACCAATACTCACTTCGTCCATCCAAACACACCCCCTGGGATAGAGCATCGAGAGCTGACAGTACAAGTTAGTTCAAACCAGACTAGTTCCTTTGTGACGTGCATCCTTGCTATGGCAACAATTAGGCTGTCCATCATGTTCAGATGTGTCTGGGTAAACCATATACAAAACCTCATATAATGAACAACCCAAAGAACAAAGCGTTCTCGCGTTATGAATGCAACAATTGAACTGTCAGAGACATATCCATATCACAACATATCCCATTCTAGCGATTCGATTTTGCATTGCGTATCATGTGTACCGGCGAAATTTCCAACATACTTCTCTTACATGGAGTATCAGGTTGGTACAAACGAGCACTCAGTGTACAGGTGAAATAAAGTTGTTTGTGGCCTCTTTCTCACTTTACTTGAGAAAATAGATTTTCTTCCATCAAGAACAAGTCAACAAACTATGGGTAATCGCAATCAAACGCAACTCTTCTCATAGTTTAGCTTATGCAATTACTACAGAAGTACTGAGTGACTTCGTTTACTTTGTCATAGGAGATCAAAATTATGCCCCCGGGTCCATTAACTGGAGAAAATTGGATGTCCACATTACTGCCTCTTGTCAGGTATGCCATGAGGTTGGAGGTTCGCTTGAGGTCAGAGAGGTTTAGCAGTAGTTGATTCGACGTAAAAATCATGAAATAATATTAACCATCTTTTATACCTGGTAAATTTGTGTAATAACTAATAATTCCAGACTTGTTTTGTTCTGGCTAAGTTTTGGTTGCTAACTTCCGACAACTAATAGCCCAGAAGTAGCCATAGCCCGAGAGCTGTATGGTGGTGTTTTCGGCTTGTGGCTGGATGGTAGTTTCTAAACTACTGGTCGGGCGGTCGAGGACTCGGTGCTTCCTGGATTTTTGTTAGATGATAACTGCTGATTGTTCTGTTTGAGGCGGAAACAGCCGTACGTTGCTTCTCGGTATTTCAGCGACTTTGGTTAAAGGACGAAACCTTCATCGTAAATATTACTAAATGACACGATGCCTCAACTAACAAAAGGCACTCTAGCTTGATACAGATGTTCAGGTCTTCCTGGCTAGTGCTCCAAGTAAAGCCAAATGGAAGTTAATGCAGGAATAAATATTTCCTGAGCCGCGAACTTTAGTCGTCTTTGGTCAACTGACAATGAATTCAGTGCAAAACCATGGCTGCCGACACTCACTACAACGCCGTTAATCATTTGTTCCCACCTGACGCCTGAGATTCATGCTTGCACGTTTTGCAAATTGCTACCAAACAACATAAAACGTTTCTAGGGGTGAAACTACGCCAGTACACGGTATTATGATGAAAAACCTATACCGTGCAGAAGAATACGTAGGACAGGCTTTTATAGCTTCGGCGATAGTAATCTGATCGGGTACAGACAGCCTGAGTGTTTCAGTCGTGCGCAGTATCCAAATGGGTCGTCCGATCAATCTTAGACCTACAAGGTGGTAACCTGTGTAAAAAAGGATAATTTGCCCCAATTGTTTGGCTATGGCCGCAAAAGTACCGAATCTCCTAAACTATCCTGTTGGTTTAAACTTTGTGCTTCCCCCAATATGTGTAAGTGCCAAGATGATCATTTAGTGAGATCCTAGTATTTTCGAGTAAACTAGAACGTTCTAACGTACTTGACAAGAGTGAGTTTACACTTCACAACCAGGTGTCCAAATACTCGCTATTTAGTAGGTATTGGAATCATTATTAGTCGCCCAAACCTGTATTTTCAGTCACCAGTAACATCTGTGATTAGCGTAGGTTAAATTTGGCTTTAATTGGTCGTTGCCTTATTCAGGTAATCATTCAAATGCCACTGACTAGTTAACTAGCCATCGACCAAATGGAGGAATCTGTAGTTTTCAGGTCGTTGACTTGTATTCTATCGACGGTTTTAGGAAACGTACCATCGTATTAAAAAAAACCGCATCCACGCTAGCACTGCCGTTTTTATCTGCAATTACCGGGCGTTTGTAAAGGGATCACACCTGTGAATCTCTCAGTTGAATTCTCAAGAAATTTATCACAGTACAGTATGTCTACCTAACCTCTTGTATAAATGAAACCCTCCTAACAGATATTAAATGCTTTGTTTTAAACCAGTTGTTGACTCATTCGATCTGAGTCCAATAAGGAGGAAAGCGCACTTGTGGTTGAGCTCTTCAAAACTTTCAAAATCGAAATTCCGTTTTTATGTAAGGTTATCACTCCCATTTAGACCAAATTAGCCGGTAACATGTGGGAAAGTATGAACTGTTGCGACCGGCACTTTTGATATAAGGCTTGGAGGTGCTATTTTACGGTCAAATGTTGACGATTAACTCAAATTACCCTAGCCTATGATACTGACATTATGTGGCTACTTATTTAGACAAATACATCGGATAAGTTGTGATGGCAAGTATTGTGAAGTGGTCCAGTGGGGGAAGTCTCGACTGAAAATAATCCATGAAATAGATCGCCAGTCAGATTGTCGAATGGATCGCAATAAGTAGGATATTAGCAAAGAGATAACAAATAACAGCACACGAACTGTGCGTAAATTCAGTAAGTAACAACACAAACCAACAACTTTGCATTCGTACGAATAATAGTTATTCAGATACTTGCCTCTTTAACCAGATTAAGTACTGCCAGTACTATTGTTCCATATTTCACAACATCTATGGTCAAAACGTAAGCCTTTTGTCCTGTATTCATCATAGCCAAGCAAACATCTTCAACCGTCCGATTGGTTCCCGCAACGCTGCATGGTAGAAAAACCGTGTGGACAGGCGGAACAAAAGTTCAGCAAAGTTTATCGGAAGCTACAACTGGATAAGTGTCAAAGCTACAGCATGTTTATTCAAAAATACTTTTAGAGAGGGTTATACCGAATGATTAGGCTGAGTTAAAATGGAGTCCGATAGCACTGGATATGTGACCTCGAGCGCAGCTAATGATAACGATATGGTTCGAATTTCACATAATGCCCCCGAGACTAGTATGCTGCATTTTGGACCTGGTGGCATTTTGTGTTAAACATTAGTTCCGCTAGTTACGTATCGTGACAGAAACGTGAATGGCATTCGTGGTTAGAGAAGAAAGGGCAGGGAAATTTTAATTTAATTCAGGTATAAATCAAAACAGGGAAAAACACTCTGTGGATCACGCAATGGAGTATTTATGCCAGAAACCGGTGAGCTAATGTAACTAGATTGATGAGCAGCGCGAAGTTCATACTGCCCTCTGCGTTAATATCATCGGCCTGTAAGGACAGATTCCAATTCGTCAAGACGACTGTTGAATCGAACTTGACCTTATGGTAATTCCCCGCTCATTTGCTTACTCCGCCTATGTACTTTTGATCTCCAGTTGTTTTGCCTATCCGTACCCGCCACACCTTGCCGCAGAGGTCGTCCTTCCCGACACCTGTGTATTGACATGTGTGCGTGTGTGTGAATGTGCGCTGCTGACCTACTTACCCATGCGCGTTCTAGTCCCGTTTGCTGACCTGCTTTGACTAGTTTTCTCATGAGATCCATGTGATCTCACGTCCAATGAGAATCACGAGACCACTGTCGGAAGGAACGACCGCAACTCACGCTGCTGAGCTATCATTCCGCTCGCAGTTGCTTGGTGTGCGGAAGTTAACGCCGCACTGTGCCGGTCAGTGACAGACCTGTGAGCTTGTTGACGCTACGAACGTCAACAATTGAGGTTTTTTGTACAAATTTGCTTACCCTTGTGTAAATAGTACCGTAGAATTACGAACCCAATTCTCCCTTTTGACCATCGGGATTGTCGAACCTACGCATCACTCAAAGTTCCGTATCGGAAACCTCAACAGTACTCAATTGTCCACGTACATTCGTACCTATTACATTAGACACCTTTTGGGATGCGATTCGAGGGGGCGTAATGTCTCGCAAATGGGGCCAGTGACGAAGGAACTCTCGAGGCGGTACGATCGGTCTCATCAGGGGTAGTTGATCCGTTGGGAATTGTAACAGCCACTATACCTGGATCGGATTTGTGTCAGGACGGTCGTGCTCAAGACTCCCGTCGGTCCAGTAGACAGAGATATACAGAAGATATGCATGCTAGAGGGAGTGGGTGAGACATAGGAGCTCCGTCACCGCAGGGGATATGAAAGACTGGAAGGTGACTGTGGCTAGAGTCATTCGTACCATTTTTGCCTCTCATATTCACTAGCGTCTAGTGCCGAGTGGGGGTAGTTTGGGAAATCCAAGCTGGCTTTGGTGGGGAGGTGTACTTCCTTTCCCTGGTCAAACTCTTGCCTTGTCTGCTGCTGTTTTTTGCGTCTACATCATAGACTCGATATGCATTTGTAATCCCTCATGAAATTTTAACCCTTAACTTATCGAACCACTTTGGTCGACCATCCTTTACGAGCTCATTTTGACCATTTTACGTTACCACGTGTTTTGCCTAGGCGTGTGTTGCAAACTAAGATCGATTTGCCGTCTTCGGGCTTTCTTTGAACTTGCACCACTTCGTGCAACAGTTTAGACGGAAAGTGCTCCCAAACATGGGCGGTTCACGCGCTTGAGACAATTAAATGAACGCTGTAGTGGTAGCAGTCGTAAGGACCTATTTTTGGAAAAGTTAATAGGTATACCTTGGTTCGCCTCCGGACGGTTTAGATGCCATTCAACCAGAGAAAAGTCAGTACACACCATTCTTTGTACGACTTCGGTTTACCAGGTCTCAAGGATTTCCCACACTTCTCCCCTAGTTTGTTCGAGTTAGTGAGTTTACGAAACTCTCCTCAGTGGCGAACGCGAGATATTTTTCTGAGATATGTGAACCTAGCCATCAAGTTTTGTCAGAGTATGATTTGGAATTGTGGACGGAACTTGTGATACTGTTCAAAGCACTCGGTATAATTATACAACAAGTGCGTGGTGATGCTAAAGGGGGGCGAGTGACGAGGGAACTCTGGAGGCGGTACGATCGGTCTCATCGGGGGTAGTTGATCCGTTGGGAATTGTAACAGCCACTATACCTGGATCGGATTTGTGTGTCAGGACGGTCGTGCTCAAGACTCCCGTCGGTCCAGTAGACAGAGATATACAGAAGATATGCATGCTAGAGGGAGTGGGTGAGACATAGGAGCTCCGTCACCGCAGGGGATATGAAAGACTGGAAGGTGACTGTGGCTAGAGTCATTCGTACCATTTTTGCCTCTCATATTCACTAGCGTCTAGTGCCGAGTGGGGGTAGTTTGGGAAATCCAAGCTGGCTTTGGTGGGGAGGTGTACTTCCTTTCCCTGGTCAAACTCTTGCCTTGTCTGCTGCTGTTTTTTGCGTCTACATCATAGACTCGATATGCATTTGTAATCCCTCATGAAATTTTAACCCTTAACTTATCGAACCACTTTGGTCGACCATCCTTTACGAGCTCATTTTGACCATTTTACGTTACCACGTGTTTTGCCTAGGCGTGTGTTGCAAACTAAGATCGATTTGCCGTCTTCGGGCTTTCTTTGAACTTGCACCACTTCGTGCAACAGTTTAGACGGAAAGTGCTCCCAAACATGGGCGGTTCACGCGCTTGAGACAATTAAATGAACGCTGTAGTGGTAGCAGTCGTAAGGACCTATTTTTGGAAAAGTTAATAGGTATACCTTGGTTCGCCTCCGGACGGTTTAGATGCCATTCAACCAGAGAAAAGTCAGTACACACCATTCTTTGTACGACTTCGGTTTACCAGGTCTCAAGGATTTCCCACACTTCTCCCCTAGTTTGTTCGAGTTAGTGAGTTTACGAAACTCTCCTCAGTGGCGAACGCGAGATATTTTTCTGAGATATGTGAACCTAGCCATCAAGTTTTGTCAGAGTATGATTTGGAATTGTGGACGGAACTTGTGATACTGTTCAAAGCACTCGGTATAATTATACAACAAGTGCGTGGTGATGCTAAAGCCTTTGTTAGTTTGTCGTGGATGCTACAAGCCAGGCGATAGATCCTGACTGTCGGTACATTAATGACCAGAACGAGAGGAGCACTCTCTTTTATGTGAACGGTTTGCATATTTTCATGTTGTCCGATGCTGACGAAAGAGCTATCTGGTGATTATTATCTGCCGCCACACCAGCAGTAAGGATTGTCAACCAACGACCTCTCTACCAGTGTTTGATTCTTTGGTACGGAAGAGTACTTGGACACCCGGCTTCAGTAGCGGTTTTAGATGTATCCCTTCTGAGTAGTCTTCATCTTATGGACATAAATCCGTTTGCAATAGACGATTTATTGTTTACTATGTCCTTGAAATCTAAACAACTAACGTGGTGAATGATCCAGTTGGCCTAGTGGGGTGTGGTTGTTTCAACAAAGTGTCGTGACAATTTGTTAATTGAGGAGAGAACCGAGAATAACCATGAACTTCTACTTTGGGGTGGATTATGCCAGCTAAAGCAGATATCTCTGACCCTTTTTTGCACAAACGGTCGTGATAAATGGAATTAACGTGGAAACTCTAGACACACTGAGGTGAGGTTTACGTATCTGTAGTGTCATTAGGGCGGGTGATTCACCAACTAACCAGCCATTGCGCAATATCTGCTGGCATAGCTATAATGGTTTCCATCTGACTAATCTGCAAAAGAGCACGCTACTCTGTCATCCAGTGCCATTTTCTCATCTGGTCACGAATACTGCGTTAGCTACCTAGATCATTCAATTCAGTATCTTCCGCGGTGTAATTTGACTAAATGAATTTGTAAAAATCACTTGACCAATACACCTATATCTCAGCTGATCATAGACAAGAACTCAGCTATATTGGGAGTTGAACCGCCTTCTAGAAGTGAAAAATTACTGCGTTAGCTACCTAGATCATTCAATTCAGTATCTTCCGCGGTGTAATTTGACTAAATGAATTTGTAAAAATCACTTGACCAATACACCTATATCTCAGCTGATCATAGACAAGAACTCAGCTATATTGGGAGTTGAACCGCCTTCTAGAAGTGAAAAATCATTCAGCTGTAACACCCGGTGACTGACTGGCTGCCATGCCACCCGAAGGAAGCACCAGCGCTGAGATACTGTTGGGTTGCTCAAGCTTAGCCAGAATGAAGAAACAAACAGGTGGGATCAGAAAAGTCAGAGATGAGCAAGTCATGAGATGTATAAAAAATATTAATTCTATGCTTCACAATCCTGAGGCTAAAAAGAAGCTCATGAAAGATATGGTTTGTTTGCAAAACTCTAAACTATAGTCGGCGTTTTGTACTGAGAGTTTCAAAAGATTTGCACGCAGGGATCAATCAGTAGACTTCTGGTGCCACTTATGCCATAAACTAAACCCGGGACAATCATACCGAAATGTCTGTGCGGTAGAGAACGTGCTTTCACGGATACAACAGGATATTATTTTAGAGCAGGATTGTGTGATACATTGTGATTAGGAAATGTGAACTCTATCCTTATCCAGACAAGATCTAGACCGCAAAAAGGGAAACTCACATGGAATAGGTAGGCTTGGTTAATAGCATAAATGATGTGAAACAGGCAAGGAACAGCAGGTAGACAAATATATTCAAGAGATTGAACGCCATTCGATCGATCCTTTTCCACGTCAAAGAAGCAATGACGAGTTCGTGTTGGAGCAGTTCTTCGCGTTGAAATTTCACCTGTAACATGTAATTCATAAAATATTGTGACGATTCTTTGATAACCTCGCTTAGCAATCAAAGCCTCAAGGTACAGAACGCACCATCATGCGCAGTGGATGCTCCATTTTGTTATTATCAGATTTTTTGTTCATCCCAGTGCTCATTTCAATCTGTTTCAATAGCCGCGTCACCCTCGGTAAATTCTGAAACAGAAGCAAAAAAGACTCAGGCTCATGGTACCCTGAATTACCAACTGGAGCGTTCCGTCAAATCCGCTTTGACGAGTTACAATGTCTGGAATATGTCACCGCCTTAGAGGCACTGCGAGCTGATTAAGTCACTGTCAGAGACCAATTATTACGTAAGATTGGAACAAAAGTCAACGCAAGTCAACTGCAGACTCAGTGGAACTCTGGTCACAAAAAGCAAAATGTATTGTCATGTTTTTTGACCTTATACGTAGTGAATACGTTAAATAAAATCGCGCTGAAGCATTCAGTCGAATCAGTAATGTATAAAATATATTGGTCCACCTGATGATGTTCATGAGGAAGCAAACGTTCAGTGGGCCGTTAAAGAGTATTCGAAAATGGTGTATTTGAAGCGGTATGTCAAGACATGACACTTTGATATCTTCACTACCCTGTCAGCTGAAAGATTTGATGTTGCTGCAGCGTGCTACGTTAAAGGGCTGCATATCCGAGAGATTCAGCAGATAACCAGTGAATTACCTTTATAGCTTCAGCGTAAGCTTTTTTTTGGACGCAAAGTTGTGGATCCAGCAGTGAGATTCCAATCGCATCTGGGATCGATAATAGTCTGGATCGTATCGATCGTGACACATACACCGACTATGACTGGTGCGATCCAGGCTACTATTGAGCGCACAGTTGATTGGGATTTGACTGCTGGATTCAAAACCTTGTGTTCAGAGAAAACTTGTGCGACCGTTGAACTTGAACTGGCCTGCTAAAAATCCGGTCCCACAAACCTGCCTGACATTGAGGTCATTTACCCGATTCCGTGACCCATTGACCTACCCCTCATTCCACACCCACTTCCTCTGATTTTTATTTCTTCAAGGTGTATGAACTTCCGATTTAACCCTTTACATGTGATTTTTGGTACCATGTGAAACTGAAATGTAATTCGTCTAGGTGAAGTAATCTAATCCTCCAGGAATCACGATAGTGTCGTTTAATGCGTACTATCTTGCAAAAAGTAATGTCGTGGATTGAGCTACTTTGTTGCCTACTACGCTATTGAAAAATTAATAAGGTTTCATACAATTATGCTACAATCGAATAGACAGAATGAAGTAGTAGCGAGAAAACCAATGGTATAACTTCAGCGGATGATAGAATACTTTATTAAACGAGGTAAGATTATTGCCGTAATAACAAAAAGCATCAGCAGGTGTTGTCTGTCGTGGTTCAAGAAGGCACAACCGAAAGCTTTTAATGGTGTGCAGAAATTTCGTATATCAAATTCTTCTGTGGTCTGTAATCTCCATGTGTTGTTGTTTTTCCTTTTAAAAGCCCATCAATCCAGCTATGTAGTTGTTTTGTTGAATACCAATTTCACACATTTTCGTCCTAGTGCGTGTTACGCTTGAAGCTTGAAGAATTACGAGACGGTCCAGTAGGCTTATTGTCATCCGACGTTCATTTCGACTCAATTAACGTCAAAGTCACAGTGGAAAATGAGCAGTTCTATTTAACATACCCACTGTGTATTTTTCAACAATCACTATGAACCAGAAACTCGCAGTGCCTAAACTCTTTCATTCTATTTGGGGTAACAAATGCATGAATCCGTACGGCCGATTCAACATAAGGTTGACGGAAATCCTAGAACTGTCACTACCTGATCAGCCGCAGGAAGAGTGAAACCGCATGTTGGATGTTGAAGAAGTAAGTGGTATGTTCTTCCTGGAAACTCATTTCGGAGACGATTTGTCAAACAGCTTATCTGTCTCGTTCAGTTGATGTTGGCGGTAGAATGCTTATTTCGACCTAGGAAAGCTGAAATTTCTCTTTTATTAGGCAAAATAATGATATAACGAACACAGGTAATGAATTTCAGCCGAATACCAGGTGATCAAGATAATACCTGGTATGTCTTGTCCATTTTGCTACGAACGAACTCAGAATGTTTGAATATTGCTTGACAGTTATGTGCTACTATTCCTTATTTTATCTACACAAGGCTATGATGGTGATGCCTTTAAGCTCAGTAACAGGACATAACTTAAAGGACCACTGGTCTCACATGATTTCCATAAGAAATACACAACTCCAGACCGGACTCTTTAAATGGAAGCCGTCCACTTAAACTATGGTTCCCATTGTGAAACTCCGAGGTTGTCCATCTCAGACGTAAGTGGTTGTGAAATTCTCGCTCAAAAAAGGATCACATCTACACTAACCACTTCTATTTGTGCTTTTCTCTCCAGTGAGTTATTGTGTTCCTTATATCAAACCTACAAAGCACGTACATACATTGAAATTTTACTCTTCATTTTCGCAAGGGTGTGGTGAGTGCTCGTCTTGAGCGAACACTTGACAAACACACTTCTACTAACCTTTTTACCAGCCTGGAAGTGTCTGTTAGGCTGTCCGCAAACGCACACGAGAACCAGCAAATACAAGGTTGTCCTTAAACTGTCCAGCAGGTGTACTGTATATGGTAAACAAAACATAATCTCTAAATAAAGTGATGCATGGTTTGTCGTCGGTTTTCTAACTTTCAGGACATCTGGATGGCGACTGATGCTCGTGAACTGTACTGATTTGAGTGATTGAGAAGTTTCAAATTTTGTTCGTCATTTCCAGCGCACAGCTTAACTTGACGGTTCAGTCAGTTCACTTAAATTTGGGTTTCCGGAAACGAAACTGATCATTCTTGTATGGTTTAACTGTTGAAACTATCTCCACAGTTGGACAGTTGCTCTTCGGTTGTTTTTCGCCAAACTATTACGGCACTTTCCTTTACTGTTGTCCTTTCCATACCGATTGTCCCCATCCGAAACTGGCATGTTTGTGTGAAT
The DNA here is from genome assembly GCF_000715545.1 of Opisthorchis viverrini. Lineage (NCBI taxonomy): Eukaryota > Metazoa > Platyhelminthes > Trematoda > Opisthorchiida > Opisthorchiidae > Opisthorchis > Opisthorchis viverrini. Next base: position 1,133,564 of record NW_008751812.1, read on the forward strand.
GTGTTTCCTTCAAAAAGTGACATAACTGGACTGCTCCTTATCTTCTACAATACCCTACTTCCACGAAGCGTTTGTGTCGGTGATTTACACGTGTACAGACACTTCCAATAGTGGGTGGATCAATTAATTCGCTAGTGAACATTTACAGTATAGACTGTTGGTGCAACCTACCATGTTTTCGGATTAATGAACGAGTCTCACTGTGTATATCCAGGTTGCTTTTGTATATTCTCTGATTTGAAGTAAGCTACTTTGAGCCCGAACTGCTCAGTAATTTGGGTTCACTACCAGAGCGTTCTTCCAATGATGCCATGTGTACTAAATTCCTCGCTATATGTGTTCGAGAACCAGTTAAAAAATACTTTTATCAACAGATGATCTGAGAACTCTGTTAATAGGTGGACATTTTTAACCCTCAGATATTACCGGCAATTTAAAGCGAAATTGTACACGAATGTGCTTCCGATGGAGGCTATTTCCAACAGGCTAGCTGAATGGATACTTTGTTCCGCCGATCATATTGCCAGTTACTTATATACACACAGCACAATTTAAATTCGTCAGTAACAGCAGAGAAAATAGGGTCTCCAGTGATATTTGGCTGGCGGTTTAATGGCTAAACTGGAAGGCATCAGGGTGAAGTATACTGGAAACACGCCTCTGCTTCACACTTCTTTTGCTATCAGGTCGTCTTGGCTTGCTCATGTGGGATCTACGCGGTCCAGGTCTTTCTTTTGTCTACCGCATGGCCATGTTTTACGTCAATTACTGTAATAGCCATGGGTCTCTCAGGTGGCAGTTTTAGTGTTTTGTCCGCTACACCCGTTGGTGTCAGTAAACAAGCAGAACGGTTAGGTGCGCAATACCTAGAGTTTTATGACTCCAGTTAGCAGTAGACTGGTAAAACTGCCTACAGCACTACTATGGAAAGCATTGTTAATTACGCAGTTCCGTCTGATCTCCCTCGATTGTTCGGCCAAACGGTGAACCGACTGAAACCAAGAACATGCAGTTAGATGGCACGACGGAGAAGCGTACATTACCCCAGATGATCGATCGAAGCATATGCTGGACCTGTCTTAACATTTACAGATAGCCAAACGTCAAGTAACCTGTTGTCTGGCGTGATAACACGATGGAAAGCTTTCAACGTAGCTGTCCCAGACACACCTAGATAGAGTTTCAAATTATCATGCCGAATTCCAAACAACCTCCAATATACACTTTGTAGGTCGTACTTATATATGTGGGGACTAGAGAATTGGAATGAAGCGAAACACTTCAGGAATACCATAGAATGAAAATGTCATCACCAGTCTTATGTCATGGTCATCAGTGAGGTAATAGGAAACACTGAGGTTATCAGAGAGATTAGAAACAGAAATGCTTCAGCAAAGATAAGATCCTCCCGAAATTTTAAAATTTGGCTCTTTGCTTTACTCGATCCTTTGAATGCGATATTACCGCCTATGAGGAAAAAAGAAGAGTTTGTATCCGGTCTTGCGAAGTTGACTTTATTATCCGTATTTAGAAAGAGTGATGCGACAGTGTGCAGAATCCAAATGGCAGTAATACAACTGTAATAGCCACTGCAGTTTCCACTTAATTAAACCAACTTCTTTTAACCATGAAAGACTAGAGGAAGTAAAACTAAATGCAGGCTTCCGTCATTGTGATGGAAATATCAAACAAATACCCACTCAGCGTGCAAGCTAAGAATATCGGTAAAATAGAAACAATACACTGTAGCCCGCCCACTATGTTTTCGGCCTACGAACGTCGAATAATGAAAGCGAACACTCAGCGGACTATCAACTCAAAAAATGCCAACTCAATTAGTTCATCAAGTCCTACACTGCAAACACTGAACAGATTAAACGCTAGCGACGTCATCCTGAGCTGGATGTGGAGCTGAGAACACAGATTTTTGGTAGCAAAGAGAATGCCATAGCTTAAGGATATAGTTTTCGTTACTGAGGCCAGGACTGGATCACCAAGCCCTAATTCAGACAATCGTTTTTGGTAGTTCACAGGGAATACTCGTAAAATATCGTACACTTTTCTTTGTAACCTGAGTTCTGCTGTAGAAGTTTAACGGTCTTGTGGACTAAACAACTTGCGCACTCTAGTAATCCGATAACACACTCGATCGCAGTACACCATTCTGAGTGGAAAAATGAGCTGGATTTCAGTATGATGGCTCCCTAAACTGTGCACACCAGAAACGGTACTTCAAACCGGTTCCAAATGGTTTGGAAACGTGCATTTTCAAAGATCTCTGACAACATTTTTTCTTGAGAGCAAAGGCCTCTGAAGCGGATGATTCTAATTTTTAAGGGGACTTTGTTTTTGAAAGTCCTGTATCCAGTGTGTCCGCTAGGAATGAATTCTGTCCAACGAGCTTTTGGTTTGATAGACGTCACGTTAAGGGGATACCTTATGCTACGCAGACAATAAAGCGAAGATATTCTGCCACCATAGTGATTGGTCAACCATCCGGAAATCGAACGGCAAATTGAACTCGAGCAAGTCGACGGGAGCAATCAAATTAGCAACAACTGTGGCCATCAGTAAGTGAAACCTATGTGGCTGTACATGCGTGAGTTCTCTATACTGCTTCTAACGATCGGAAACGACAGCAGTTCCCTGTAGTCCGTGTCTGGAAGGCATAGACACTGTAGGCGGTTGGAAACTGCAGAACAGCAAGGCATTGTTGATCGAGTTTGTCGGTGACCAAAGTGGACATCACCGATCTACAACTGGAAATTCAAGTGCACTCATGTTTAAACTGACTTCATGTAACACTGTACTGTAGAACAGGCCCCGCCCTCTGACAATTGTGGCTCCTCCTGTTGAATAAATATCACTCGCCTCAAAACTGACAAATCTCTCACCGTGTGTAAAGAAAACGAATGGCAAGCAGTGACAAATGTTCGTCAGATGTCCACTTACCTCCCTTGAATTAGCAGATGACTCAATTAGTGCCCACGAGTCCTCTAGTGGGTCGAAAATGAAAACGGTGAAGTTGTCTTGATGTGCCTGCGGTAGTTCAGACTTTGTTGTGTGCTTGTCCAGCACGAGTTGTGCCGCCTCTGCGATACAAGAATTTGCAGAAAGCAATTGCACTCTTAATACCAGTGGAAATAATAACACGGTAAAATGAATTCCTGGTTGCTTGAGATTCGGCAGTTATAGCGTTTATGTCCAAATTTGTCGATTGAGGTCTAAGCAAGACATTCCAGTGTTGTAAGAATACTTCGTCATTTGTAGGGATGCAATCACTATTGCTTCTTTGTAGGTCTTTGTTCTCTGTGAACGACATGTGATAATTGTTGCAGCCTAAGATTATGTTTAGAATCGTTTTCCGTCCAGCTTAATAAACCTCTCTTTGATAGAAACCACCCAGGCCTTGAGAAACCGTCAGTTTCTATTTACAGCTTCTCTGAAACGTGATTGTCGGTTAGAAATAGTTGCGGTAGACCAATAGTCACATCTACTTACATCATACTGTAGTGCCCCATCGAGTACGCCTATGCGGCAAAACATTTGTACGAAGGTCGGTAAGAATGGTCAACGGAACTACAAGGAACAAACACGCATAGAATCCCACCAGCTCGACGGAGCCTACAAAGAACACTAGCGCATTTGAAGAATAGTGTTTTATGAAATTTCTTGAAGAAAATCTGAGTAACGCAATCCGGTTCACGTGAGTGGATGATCATGAGTTTTCTTCAGTACCTTTACACACACATTTAGGGTAATTCCCATTTTTCTTGTCCATCCCGAACTCATAACTGCACACACTTGATTTATTGTACTGGACCGAGCACGCGGAACGAGCACAGAACTCGTCTTCTAATTTGATAACGACCTGCTTTTATAAAAGTGGGTCGGCCATAATCGTCCCCCAGATCGTCAGTTTCTGTAGCTGACCATAAACTGCAAGATTAGTACACACAGATAGCCATTTCCCTTCTCATCGTCGACCGGTGCACTCATTCAAATATGGTACCAGACTTTTTATCGAAATTAGTCAAGAAGCGGAACAAGTGCTAGAAAATTTGGGTATGTTTTGCGGAAGTGAGGACGGCTATTGTATGATCTTTGTCCTACATAGTTTATTGAGGCGAAATTAGTTTGCTATATTCGAAAGCTTTTTACTCCAAGAGACACTCGTGCAACTGGAAGACGGAAGATGTGTGACAGGCTCCGGTTGCACCTATTCAATGCTTTCGGACACACCTGTAGCGCCGGTAAGAACCAACATTTAAAACAATGTTTAAGCCGTGTGGTAACGTGTGCCTTTCCTTCAAAACTCACCGGGTAGAACTCGTATCATCTGTCGAAATGGTGTCATGGCACGCTTTCCACGTCCCGTTTTATTCTTCAGCAGTTCAAAACCATGATCACTCTCAAGTAACAACCTGACACATTCGCTGAAATTTAAAGTACAATTAATTATAAGAAGTACGAAATGCTGTAGTTTGAAAGCCTAGACCGAGGTTCCGGTCCAATTTTGGGCTATTCACCTACGATTATTGAAAATCTTTTCTTCCTCCACTTAATAGTCAGTTAATATCAAACGAAACAAAGAATGCCAGCGTTGGATGGCATGTTTTACTTTCTGTTACGTTCAAAGACTGTGTTGCTCCCTCAAGTTATCTTCGTTTTTTTTCGATAACACGTTGAACACATTGATATTTGTTGTAATTGGCCTTGAAACCGACCCAGTAAACCTTCAGTGGGAAATCCAGGCTATAGATAAGAAGAAGCTGGAATTGAGTGGTGGTGGGAGGAGGTGAGGAGTGTAAGGAACCATTGATAAACGTGCCAGATTCACCTGTAGCATACTTGTATTTTGTGAAACATAGTCGACTTTGGAATCTCATCAAAATCAGGAGCGCCAGGATCCTAGAAGTAGATTAGTGAGGTTCTGAAACTGATGTATAATCACAAGGAATTGGAACATGCAACTAGCGAGGGATTGTTGCACAAACCCGACAAACGTGATTGGTGTTTTTACGTCCACCTCTATGAAAATAATTAGCTTGACTGTAGGAAATCCGATAAAGCGTCGTATGTTTGAGTTTTACGAGTCAGCGAGAAATGCCCAAGCTATTTACGTGTGACCAAAGGTTGACTAATTTTTAGCGATTATCCTACACTTTGAACTCACGTCTATAGAACAGATTGTAGGGCTAATCACATTACTATAAAAGGGTGTTATTCAAGAAGGGAACTTTGTACAACTGGATGTTTTGAAGGAAAACGCATCCTTCTCGCCTGGTCGGAGCTGTTGCCCCTAAAAAATTCTTATGAGCGATTAAGACTGCATACTTTTAGTGGTGCTTTCAACTGAAACAAACTTTGCCATAGTGTCTAGTCCCAGAATACTCATTTAATACAATAAATTCCACCACAAATAAATTACCACTGCTTTTCAATCTGTCTACGTGATTTGATGACATGCGTGATAATTTTTCTGAGAAAAAGGTAGATCTAATGTGGAATTTAAGGGGTAACACTTTGAATAGGGTAATTTATGTAATGCATTTAGCATCGCATGAGTTCGCATGAAATGTTTATCTATGCTTACTATCAAAATACTTAAATAAACTCAAAGTTTATCAGTCATTTGTAATTCTAGCGGTATGTTGTCGACATCTTGACTGTACAAATCCCAAACGCTAAGGAATTACGTGTTGAAAGTTCGGAAAGAAAACAACCGTGTCAGCACACGGAAATTTATTTTCAGTATAAGAAGGCAAGATTTTTTACAAAATGAAAACAGTTTTACGCAATCAAAAGAAAAAATCCGCATTATTACGCGGCCGTTTTTGCCACTGACATTTATGTGGTGCCAAACAGGAAATCGCCGTATGGCCAACGAGACAGACAGAAGGATGAAGACTTACACCGGTTGTCCAGAGAAAAGTCTTTCTAGTCATTGAATACACCATCGTCAGCTGTAAGAACCGCGTACTGGTCGTACACCGGTTGTAGCTGCCGCAGTTTCGTTCACCGATGATTTGGGGGTGGGGTGGGGTAGGTAGCTGCGCATTGCACGCGCGAGCTGGTAAATTGGTGCATAAATCCAGCCCTGTCAGTGGGCTGTCAAGTGGGACGGGGTTGGAAAAGGAGCTATGCATTGGAGGCAATAGCTTGGATGCACGAGCGCCATTGAGGGCGCGACTGGGCCGTGTCTGATAATGTCTCTAACCATTGATGTGGCCCTTCTCGGGGTCCCCATCCAGGAAGACGGCAGCGATCAGCGCAGCTGAGTTTGCTGGTAATGGCTTTCATA
>NW_008751812.1:1142982-1185086 GCF_000715545.1 Opisthorchis viverrini
TCTTTGGGGACCCTGCCCGGAGCCGATGACTCAATAGTCTGACGTGCTCGGCTGCAGGGGGTTGGCCTAACCCGAGGGCGCAGGGAATAAGGCATTACTGTCTCATTCCTGATGCGGCTGCGCACAGCAGGTGCCTTTTGAGCAGCACCGGGCTCTTTGGTTTTAAAAGTATTTCGACCGTATCGGATAATGCGCCGGCGGTCACGGTCAACCGTTGGGCGATCGGAGTGTGCGGTTTTTGGGGCCGACCTTTTCTAACCCGTCCTTCCTCGGGGGAAGGCAGCATCGCTACTTCCATAAATATGGACATGCTGGTCGCTTGGGGGAAGCACCTTACTGCTTTCACACTTCTGTCGCAGAGGACAGTACGACTTTACCCCCAGACCGCCTTGTAGCACGATTACTCGTAGCAGGGGGTCTCGCTGCTCTTGGTCTGGCTGCTCCCGTTTGGCCTTCCTGGTATGGTTGCACCTTGTGGAACGAAGTTCCAGCCAGTGTAGCCCGCAGTATCATTGCAGCACTGAAGCCCGACCACCGCGTCATGGTGGCAGCTTTAGGTCGGGTCATTGAATACATGAAAAGCACTGTGCACCTAAACAGTCATTGTTGTCTGAGGTAAGCAAACATTACTGCACCTATCAGAAAGAAAAGAAGGCGTTCAGCTGTAACACCCTTCCGGTGCCTAGCTGCCATGCCACCTGAAGGAAGCACGAGGGCTGGGATACTGCCAGGTTGCCCAAGCCTAGACAGGGGAAGTCGAGTGGCGGAGGTCGGATTCGAACCACGAACCTTCCGGTCAGTAAATTCGGGCTCTAACCACTTGGGCCATCTCGCCCCCTACTGCACCTATCAAGGGCTTTATGTATATTTCCCTTTGGCTGTTATTAAGAAAAAAGAAAAACAAAGGGTGTTTATGAAGCGGGGCAAAAACTGAGGCTAATATTGGTGTGGCAGCTTCTTTATCTGCATTGACATTGTATGTGTGGCGAGTGACAAGTTAGCTCCATTGGACTGGCTTATTCTGTAATGTTTTCCAAAGTCTGGGCATCCGGAACGGTCACGGTCGATCCAGTGCTCCAGCCATTCGCGGTGATTTGATGAAGTAGAATTTTTCATCAGCATCTATTCTCGCTTATTTTCTAAAAGCATGGTCACAAACATAAAAAGAGAATGCAACCGATGAATGCGGAAGGATCACAGGAGAATATGAGATAAAAGAGAGTATCGTCTCATTTGAAGTCATGCCACCAACAGTTTCAGTCAGATAAAATGAATCCCAACGTATGTAAGAATTTTCGGTATGGAAACACGCGTGTGACGACCAACAACCGAGGAAATGGCAATTAATGTTGAATGTTCAAGGCGCGGTAAGCGCTAGCAAAGTCAAGACTCGCACATCAGGCACAGAGCGTCCGTCGTACTGAGCTTGGTATGAGATTCAATGTCAAGAATGTACAATCAATGCCATTTTCCACGAAAAATAGTTTCTTTAGTACGCAGGGAGCTCACAATGGCAAGCTTTTTTTAACTTTCTTTACGTCAAAAAATGTTCCACACAGAAACGTAGATTGACTGTTGCAAACAACCTTATTTGTCAAGTCATGAATAAGTAACCTCAAATGTAAATAGCTCTGAAACCTGCAAACACTGTCCCCCCATTATAGGTTCCACTGTATGAAAGTGTTAAATCTCACACCAAACATTAACTGATTCAGCCGTCAGAAAATAGTCAGTGCTGTTAAAATTTCCTAAAAGGTCTATTCTAGCAATCACTACATTTGATCCGAAATATTGACCGAATTTCATGCACAACTGTATGATTGGAATAAAACGTGAGGATGAAGCTGATGATCCGTGGGAGTCTATCTAGGCATGTCGCTCTTTTCTTCACAAACTTCTAATTTCAGGATCTACCAGGTCACAATCTACTTGCTTTGTCGTCTTCTTTGGTATCTAGATACCTCTGCCTGGAGGCCCATAAGGGCACGGATATACATCAATTGGGAGTTCACTTGGTAGACAGAAGAACAGTCACTCCTGGAGTGTAGCTTCATAATGGTGACAAGCAGACGACGTCCAGGGTTGATCAGCTGCTAGAATGCTGCTTCGGGAGGCGGAAGTTTGGTAGCTCGAGCCTCCCCCAAATATCCTGTTCAATTTGGGAGTAATTTTGTTTTGTATTTCAAGGTTGATAGTTATTTCAGTGTTGAAGCTTATCAAAAGTTGCTAGGATGAATCAAATAAATCTTTTAAATTGATTTTAACAGCGGAAACCCTAATTCCCTCAGACACATTGTCAACAATGCTAGTAAACAAAACAGAGGGTCGTTGTTAATTCGTATCAGTCATGCTGATTCATGCTGAGAACTTTTGATCCGACCCAAACAGCCTCATTAGCTAGGGTCCAACAATGGATGCCTTCATAATGTACTTCCCTAACAAATTCATTCACTTACAGTTGTTTATTTTGCACAGCTGCATTCAACGCGTTCCACCCAGGGTACACTTCGTGATCTTCAGCCACTCGAATTGTTGGGTCCGCCTTATTTCTTAAGAGCTCCTGAACAGTCTTGGTGTGACCTTTGAGACATGCCACAAACAAAGGCGTCATCTGCAACGAAAAACGAATACACTGACTTGGTCAGACGAAAAATAGATGTGATATTATATGAATGTTTGAGCACACTTGTTCAGAGGCCCTGATAGTATGACACAGACGACCAGCAGAAGAGGCGAATTCTTCCAAGTCCATTGTAGGGTTTCGGTGAGTAAAGGAATAAGATCTCCGGGGATAAGAAGCCATTTCCAAAGCCATTTCCAAGCCATTTCCAAGCAGCCATCAGCTCTTTGGAGGAAATGTCATATTTAGAACGGTCTCACCTTGACCCTAATAAAAATCTCAAAGTCTCATTTTACTTCTTAATGGTGGCCATTGGAAATACAACGCAGCTAATTTGGTCAACTATCTGAATTACCAGGTGGGAAACGAAAACCAGTGAGTGTTACTTTACTGTTACCTATGCATTTCTACCTGTTGTCACGGGATGTCAGCACTGGTGATAGTCAGGATGTTTTGGTGACTCAACATTATTTCTCGTGACAGATCTGCTCATCACTATTTTGTTCACGCTTAGAAAGAATAGATTTTTAAACTTGATGCCCGTTTCTCCATCTCTCCATTAGAGAGAATGGAGACTACTGATCAAATACGGGTGACGCAGGGATAAGGATATAACCCTGGGGATTATGTGGCCCTTTGTCAACCAATGCGTGGCTTAGTAATGGAGTTGATAGCCGTCTTGTTTTGACGCACAGGGGTCTGATTCACTACTTGAAATTTCGATTCAATAAGTGTCGCAGCTGATGACTTCTCCGTTAACTTTAATTTTTGGGCATCTGTTCATTTTAGGACAACTTGCGGGTTTGATTTCTGCTGTGAAGTCGTTACTCTGTTGGCGTTATGATGATGTCCTGCTTATACTCAATATTTGGGCACTTATCGCACATTGGGACATCAAAATTACACTTGATTTGTTTGCCTGAGTCATGTTAGAACCTTTCCTTGTCCGTGCAAAAGTGGCAGTCTTACGTTCCATTGCAGCACTGGATTTGCACACCTCATTGCATGTCATTTTCTAGCACTCGATTCTTCATTTGGCCTTCTCAATATTCTGTTCACTGAACTCTTATCCAAGTGACTTTAGTTGAACCAACCCACCCTAACGATCTGGTGTGATCCGTCCAGCTAATACAACCTGCAAAAGGTTTACGGACTCAACTTTCGCTTTGGTTGAGTATTGAGCACATCAGAAGTGCAGAACGTAGTTTCTTCCGAGACATGAGCTGTCGTCAGTTGATATACAAACTGAACAAAGTTCCACCAATCCACTATTGCAGGAAAGGCTCACCTAAATTGCCACGCTCTGCAGATAAAGCGTTCGTGGTTACTTTCTCAGACAAAACAGAACACAAATCAGTGTTCATTCTGCTTTTATATCTGGATCTGGCGTCATGTTTCCTTGCAGCGTCTACGGCAGATAGCAGTGCTACGCTGAATTTTATATACAGCTCCCGATTCCAATAACAGATCGTTAGAATTTCGGATGGTTTTCACTCAGAAATGGTGCACTCTTGTAAAACTCAGTGAAAACGCTCAACCCCACTCGGTCACCTAGGATTACATGGAAAGCTATTATTTTATTGGTCTGCGATTTTATTCTGAACCTGTTAGAAGAACAATACCGCAAAACGTGCAGCTTCAATATTAATTTACTGACCTGCATTTTATCTCGATTATTCACGTTGCACCCCTTTGTTTTGAGTAGAACTTCCAGGCACGAAAGCTGATTTTTGGCAGCCGCGAAAGTCAGCGGTGTACGACCCAGATAGTTTCGCTTTTGCATAACCCTTGCGTTCGCTGCACGAGAAATCCATTCGACGATATCAGTGTGCCCACGTTTAGCCGCAAGATGAGTCGGAGTATTTCCCATATTGTCTTCAAGCTCAAACAATGTCAAGTTATCAGAACACCATTTCTTCAGAAGACTAAAATAAACCAATGCAGAAACTAGTGCACTTTCTTGTCATGTAAATATACTGCTATTACTACACACATCCATAAAAATGTGAAAACGGATGTAAAAAGCATTTCCAATACAATGAAAGACCTAAAAGGCTTCCATAACGAAGCAGATAATGTTACCTATAAAGCTACTGTATGAGTCGTGATTGCAATACAGTGTTTTGAGGGACCTTAAAACTATTTTAATCGTTTTCGAACACAACTGAAGCAACAGCATATTGTGCGCTAAGGAGACGCTGAAAATTATATGGGTCAGTATTATTCATCCAACCAATTATCAGGCAGTTGACCTGATAGATTTCGACTGCTCCCATCTGGTATTTCCTGATTATTCCTGATTCGTTCTCTATGATCAACTCACGGTAGTTACTACTGCGTTTCAATTCCGTCCACGCCACGTCCTTTGACCCAACAAATTTCTCATAAAGCCCTCATCCAGAGTGTATGGCGGCGTCTAGAAACAAAATGTTCCGGTAATAAGCTAACATGCTTGGAAGTGTCTTGTCAATTTTTCAGCTTCCAATTTATCCTTCGTGAGGAGATGCAAGGATGTGGTTAGTTAGTTTTCTGACGTAGGAATTGATCAAAACTTTCTTCATCCGGTAGAGTTAAACTGAAATCGCGCGCGTAATTCACCATTGTTATTTATCTCCTCTAATCTGCAAAGCTGATTCCGTCAAGACGCTCCGTCTAGAGTGACTTCGTGCCAAACTGAACAGTTCATGCGTGATTTAATTTTGGTGTGTTCAGGGTGCACATGTGAGTCAGTGATGACACTCTTGCTTCCGCATTTCAAACCCCGACATAGCCAAGGATGTGCAATTCCGGTGAGCTCTATTAAGAGCGAAATTCAAGTGCAGTTGGTCCCGTCTTGTTTTGGTGTGGACTAGCTGGGGAATCTTTTCAGACGTGAGTGATGTGAACGTGAATCCATATACAACCAGGCAGCTAAGACCAATTTCCGAGAGTGTCATGTAGATTTGATGAAGTTTATACTGGCTGTAACTTTATATTACGTCGACCATCTAAACAGGACTTCACATACCGCTCACAACCAGCCAAGTTTTCCTCGACTTTGGAAAAGCCTTCGGCTTTGAATAGAAAAGATTCTATGCCAAAAAGGGAGTCCATCAAAGTATGTGGATATTCTACGTGATTAGTATTAGCTGGAGATGTACAAGTAACGATCTAAAAGCCTCCTGAAAACCAGGCGTTCAAGAGGGCTGTCCCATTCATCCTTGTGGGCTCAGCTTTGTCACCGACAATAACATGAGGTGCATATTCCATAAACCGTTGTATCGAAATCACTGTTGCAGATAGAATAATGTACTTGGAGTATGCGAACAACATTGCTTTTTTCCGACAGTCCTTTGTCAGCACAAAATAGCGTAACCAGAATATCGGAGGTGGTTCTCTGTTTCAGCATCCCCTGAATCTCCAAATACAGAGACTTAATTCAATAGTCCTTATCATCTTGCCCTCTGAGAATTCCGAATAAGAAAATTGAATATGCTGAGATGTTACCGTATTTTAGTAGGTTCAGAAGCCTTGATTTTACGCCGATAGATGAAATTAATGCATGGACAACGAAGATACGAGCAGCGTACACCAACCGGTGTCACTTAGGGCGTCAGAAACGGAGTCCATTAAAGTTGAAGTTCTGCGAATAAAAGACAACTGTATGACTGCGAGACTCGTCTACACCAGTCCAAGGGCCTAAGGCGTCTTCAATTTTGTGGCCATTGCTATCTCGTAGCATAGAAAAACTTAGTATACTGAAACGAGTAGACAATGAGGCAATGCGTGAGAGGATAAGAGGGTTGCGGAGGCAGGTCAAACACTCTAGTTCAAGGATATGGGACCTATTTTAAGAATAATCAAAATGTCTTCTGTTTCAGGCGATTGTTGGGGAAAATTTCGCTGGAGACCAGCAATGACATGGCAACATGAAATGAGTACCATTGAGTCTTCATGCCTTTACAGCTGTGACCCACGTGATCAAGCTTGTGCATGGATTGAAGCCCGATAGTAAATGATACACAGTTGATCTCGCTGGCACACATGCTTTCATTTCATAGCCGGGTTTATTTACCTGAAGTTCAGCAGTCGGATTTGTGTAGGGTGAGGGTCGCAAAAGACACTGATCCTGTCCCACTGATGACTTCTTATTCTGACATGATGCTTATAGGTGTTTATAGCAGAACTATCAAAAGTAGGCAACCTCATCTAAATAAGTTTTCTTAAAATGATGGCACTTCTTCTCGCGTAGCCCCTACTAACGCCTGTTTTTCTCTAATTGTTGTGTGACAGTTAGACGCCAGTGTTACTGTCACTCCTAGGCTACTTGTATTCTAAAGAACCCATGACGTCGGAATGTAGACGGCGGACCACAAGTTGTACATAACTATGACATACTCAGAGATTGAAAATCCCTTTATCCTGCAAGCATATTTTTCGAAGCGTAATGCCTTGAAAAAAGGACGAAAATACGCTACGATCTCGCATTGAGTTCTTGAAAACCCAGAGGGGTCGCTGCTTTTCTAACTTCATTAACTTTATCCATTTAAAAGCGAGGCGTGATGTCGAATCTCTTGATGACTTACTTTAAATGCCCAAACTTTGCAGCAATGTGAGCCGGTGTTTGACCCTTCATATTTGGCGCGACCAAGCAAGACATTGGCCCCTCCCCAGCCGAAGCTTTCACAATTGCCTGTTTATAAACAAGAGCAAAAGGAAAAAAGCCTTCTTGTAACCAACTAACAGTTGATAAAAGACGTACACACTCAGTGAAACATTTAGAGGAACAATCTTCTTGTCCTGTTATCACCTTTGGGACGTTTTTTACCACCTCTAAGCACCACATACTTCATGTTGCCTTCATTCGCTTTTTTAGAGTAAAGGAAACTAACAGCCAGACCCCACCAATCAGGTTGGATTAAGAATCCCATCCCTAGTGACAGAAGAATAGTATAAGCTAAGCTCCTTAATCTGCTGGGCTAATGCCCAGTCGTATGCAGTCGTATACAATTTTCACCCACACTGTTCTTTCTAAGGACGTGCTCGGAATACCGGGCACACCTTATATGCTGGATAACTTGGTGACCACTAGTGGGTTGGGTGCACAGTTATGCACGAGGGGAACTATGTGTTGACGGAAATGTAATCAAGCATAAAACGCTCCTAATCCTCGTCTTGGCACTTCCAACACTGACCTGAGCGATGGAAGCCGGTCGGAATGGCTCAAATCGGTGGCACTTGGAAACACGCACGGAGCCTCCGCAGAGCAGGCCTTTCAAATTCGCCATCTGGTCGTTTCCAGTATGAGCACACAAGATGACCTACAGTCAACTTCATGGAAATGGGATAATTGGCATTCTTTGGAATGAGACAGTGGAGTCCACGATCACACTCCACCGATTTTGCACTGGCTGGGACGTATTCACCGAACTACACAGAAACAGAATCATTGCAGGTAAGGTCTTCGATATCCCCATCTATTGGTCAAAATCGCAAGGTTTCCAACTTCAAATGAGATGGGAAGCGGCACCATAAAACAGGACGAAACGGGCTGGAACGGAACGAACTGGATTTCGTCAGTTCAACGATTGCCAACTTCAAGACAGAAAACTGCAGAGTGCAAGGCAAAAAGACACAATCCAAGCTTTCAGGCCAGGAAATCGAACAAGTTTGATCTGCAGTGGCTTCGGTTATGGTTGTGTTGGCTACATGGAATTTTTCGGTCAGCCGCCTTCAGAATCTTGGTGGGTAAACTAAATTTATCAGATCCGCTCTAGCACCCTGTGATTACCTCATGGCTTAGCAAGGGAAGATTTTCAGTGATCATCTTCACTCAAACTAAAACCAACAAACATGTATTAGGATTCTGAACTATTCGGCGCGCTAAGCCTGTGATACTGCCGAAAGTAGCTTCCAATACCCACTGTGTGCACGAAATCCATGCCCAATGTTGACACTGAGTGATTCAAAACGATGATGATAACAATTGAATAACAGGCGGCAAGCAGCAACGTCATATCTATCACAGGATTTCCTCTGGCTATGTTGAAAGCGTAAGTATTTGAAGAGGGTATTTTGAATATGGACTCCATTTTTCTCTCAAGGACGCATTTTTTTTCCTTCAAACAGTTGAGTACATTTATTCCGGAGGTGAAGCTGCTCAACATCATCCGGGCTTCCACACACGTTAATCCTGCTTTTGTCACATGTTTTTTTCACTGTTCGTTCGCACCACTTTGTGTCAGTTAATTGTTTAGTAGTGTTTTCTTCACGCGTATTCTCAACGTTACTAAGGTACTACAAGCTCCATTTCTGTAGAAGAATGGGTGAATGTAAGGTGGGACTTCGAGTTGGGTAGATAAATAATGATAAGGGATTCACCCAACAATGGCTTTAAAGGGAAATTAAGCCACATACCGAAACGATTTCCAAATTACCAATTTCCGCTGCTTTATGAATTGGTCTGTTCCCATCCAGATCAGCACACTTGAGCAGTCGAGGGAATTCTTCATTTTCTAGCAGAAACTGTAAGGTTAGGACCACGAAAAGAATAAGGTTTAGGATGAGGGCGCCTATTCCATTTGGCTTGAAACCAATAAATAGCTTTATTTAACATTTCACAACTAGTCAAATGTAGTCGGTAAAGACAACGGAGACTTCGTTGAGGATTACAACATTTCTTGGCGACGATAACTCTTAAATATGATGGTAAAACACTGGAAGTTCTTGACAAGCGGCCACCAGATAACTAAGACGGTCAAGACTTCAAAGTTCATAGTCTATGCAACATCATTTTCCGCCTCTGGGACGAGATTTATAATCACCAGTACTATTGAGGCAGTCAACCTGATTTTTGTTAATTGTCTAGTTTCTGAATACCAGTAAAGATTTACCACTTAAGTGACGTGTAGGCTTCCCAGGTTGACATGCCGTAGGCCTTTACTTGATATCAGTAGCAGGCCAAATACCTAGCAAATGCTTTCGCTTGATTTGCTTCGACCGGATCATATTTCAACTGATCATCACCCAGGACTCATATTATAGTGAAGAGTTTTATCCTTCCCAAAACTACCAGAGGGTTTATCAAAGAGGACTACGGGTAAAATCGACACCTGTTATATTGCCTAGTATCCAACGGCAGTCAAACCTATTAAGACTAAAGGCAACTAGGAGACTCTGTTGTCTTGCCTGACAAATTTGAATACACAGTGGTTGACACCATGTTTTGGGCAACATGTAAGCCGTTCTTGAGGTATCTGCTGCGTCGAATCCCGCGGAAACTGTGTGGTGCACGCCCGCATTGGTGGAAGTTGGCAGCAGTAAAGTAACATTGTGGTTATTTCATGTTGATATCAGTAGTTTCACGCTGTCGCTAATTCTTATCTCGTTTTCATCGGTGGACACGGACTAGCCTGTCTGTTCCTGTAGGCATCCCTGCATGGTGATTGGTCAAATACAGTGAGTACTATAAAAGTACATATGGCCAAAATAAAGACCCCTTAAGTAGAGCCGTCAAACTGGCCATTGTTTTAAATTTTTTTAGGAACGTAAACGCGACAAAGCCATTACGTCTGTAACAATAAAATAAAGCAGTAAAGCTTTTTTAACTTGCCGACTCCACCTGCCTGCAATGAGCGATCTTTCACCACGATCAACAGAACTAAATGCAAATTTCGCGCATAGCACTTGCAAAGGATGAGTCCACTAACATTTAGTTCAAAGCTAATGCGCAAGCTGATTATGCCATTGCGTGTTTTGGAAACTCTACTGCATTTGTAATTGTGTCCGATACGCAATAACGTGCTCAACTAATGTTGAAACGCATCCGACTGCAACCGGTCCGCATACTATAGGGTAAGTTCGACGCTAGACAAATTGACTTCAACTGATTTCAGAGTGGATATCATTGAGGAAAAATAATATCAGCTCCAAAACCCAGCAACCAGAATAGGGCCATTCGGTGCGAAATGGTGCAGTGGCGGCCTGAAAACCAGTTCTACCTGGCTCCTCAGAAAATCAGCTCAGTATGCAAATAATGAGTGACAAAAAGCACCGGCAGGCTGTTGGCGAATTCAGAAGCATTCTAAAAAATTCTGCAGGTGGACCAAATTGTTTTGTAATTCTGTTGCTTCGCTGAGTGCTGTGCAATATTTTAGTATACGTTGTCTGTCAGTTTGATTGATTCATATGTAAGTATTGGTGACGTACAACCTTGCTTACTGGGCTCTGGCTCATGAGCTTTGTTTCTGTTTTCCATCCACAGAAATAGTCGTGAACACCTGCCTTCGGAGAATCACTGTCGGTGCGTGCTTCCATAGCGTGCATATTACAATATTCAGCTTGGGCTTGAGTTCCAGTCCTTCGAATAAGAAAGGCAGAAGAACCTAATCAATGCCAACGTGTGCAAGAGGTGTTATCACCCGTTGTGGGAAACTGCGCTATGGTGGATCTGCCGCTGGAAACGGGGAACAACAGAGGAGATGCAGTTTCCACTTAAACTCCAACTTTTCAGTCAGCTGTCGTGCTAAGTGCCTGACTTCACATGCATGATCATCGCAACATCTCATGACGCCGACAGATTGCTCCTGAATTTATTTGAATTGGCCAGTGCAAGCATGTAGCCGGGAGCTTTCCAAAAACACTGGGAAGTTGTAGTACATGGTGAACTAAAGAAAGCTAGAGAACTGGGTGAAAAACCACATGAGAACACTGTTTGGTTATTCAAGTCATTCTACTATATTGGTTTGCATGATAAGCACAGTAGTTTTCTACACTGATATACAAACATATGAGAGTTGTGGATTCATTTTTTGTTAAGCTGGGGCTTCAGCAAAAAAGCGTAAAACTCTATTGCAGTTATTGTGAAGCCGTGAACTTACGAGCTTATGCTCAGCGCATGACAGCCGTTTGGAAGTTGATATTGGATAAGTTTCCAAAAATAGACCCAAATGAACTGACTAGTAGGCATTCCAATGAAATGGCCTTAAACAAAAGTACTACTTGAGGTTCAAGCATGTGTTTTCATGGCATTATCTAATTTTACCAAATTAACGAACCCAAATAACTACCTGGTTTAAGCCTCCGTTTAAACCGTAGTTTTGTGGTAGATTATCAGGCTAGTTTGTAAGGAGATCCAATGTTTTGTCCCATTTTCAATTTTACGAAGAAAGCACTCAAAAGGAGGGCGATGTCACCTTAAGCAACTAAAAGTACGAATCATTAGTCTGTTTGAAGGTGTTACTATAAAATTTTAGATGGTTAACTTTAGCACAACTAGTCGCACAAACGCTAATGATCGAGCTGTAAACTAGTAGAAGTAAGTTTGATGGAAAATTTTCGGTTTGGAACAAAACATTCATATCACAGAGCATGTCAACTCACTTCCACCACATGCCGATCATTCCCTTCAACAGCCATGTAGACCACATTCTGACATTTTGAATTCACTTTATCGATGTTCGGCTTGTGTTCTAAAAGTACACGGCTCAAGTATAAGTATCCCTGCCGAGCTGCAACCATCAGGGGCGTTTCACCTTCTGCGTTCTCGCAGTCCAAATTTGCACCTCTAAAGATCAGAATTCGGTGAGACTAAGATAGGCTAAGGAAATTATTGAAAAATAATGTCACACGAATACTTTGATTTATATGATGTCGTTGGGAAATTTGTTTCTACAGTTTGGGTCCCTAATCTTGCATATTTCGTTCTTGCGCCTCAAAATGCGGCACTATTTTTCGGATGATCTAAGCTGAGGCATCAGCCACTTGATGGTAATGTGGTGAAATGTGGTGCTTGAGCTAAGTTGAGGCGATAATCATGGTGAAGTACGTAGCCTTTCAGCGCACATTATGTTGCTGATTTAATCCTCGTTAAGACGGCATGGCAACCAATATATATATATATATATATATATATATATATATATATATGGGAAATATGATTTGTCAAGAGATCGTTATACTTTCGACCGTTGTACGGCCGTAATCAACCGGCTTAACAGCAGCTCATATTTGATTGACGGCCGAATATTTAAGAACGAGTGAATAACACCACGGCTAGGGAATGCGAGTAGTATGGGTTGTTCCTGGAATTTTGCTTGCATCTCTNTGCGGAATTTGTGGAGTTGCTTTGTAACATTTGCTTGGATTTGAGCAATGAATGATTGGAGTCAATGAATACCCAGGAAAGTTCGGAAAGACGTGTTCCGGAGAAGATGGGTGTTCAGTTTTTGTAAATAAGATGCAAATGGGAGTTTTGCTTCACTGTCCAGTAGTCTGTAACCGGTCAGTTGGCATTTTACTAATAAATAACTCCACAGTGGAGGCCTTCTTCCTTTCATTTGGTACCGCAGGTGACAAAGTGAGAAATATTAAAATTAATTCCAAAATTAGTTTTCCTTCTGCTTAGGATTCTTCAGGTAGATAAGTAGTTTTTAAATAGCAATCGCTCTTATATCCCATCCAAGATCTTTTTGTATGGGTTTCGCACTTACCACCAGCTTTGAGATTAGGCTGAATCGCTGTGAACAGTGCATCCAAATGAGTTGCAAATTAATCTGTTATTGCTGTAGAAATTAACTAGATTAACGAGTCGATCAGTAGAAATAAAAATGAAAAAAATTCTGATTATTAGAACTTTGATTACACTTTGCACAACAATGCAAAAGATACCGTATTCGGGCAGATCTGCTGCAAGATGCAAATGTGCCCGTAAGCTCTATGTGCATTTACAGCAAGCCGGGCGAATGACATCGAAAGTCACAGAAAACTTCGAGAACTACATACCTGGATTATGAAGATTTCGACTAAAACTACGTAGTCTTCTTAATCGCGTCGTGGGGATACCATACGGGCTCATTTCTATCCCGTGAACACTTGAAGCGGATGGCTTTGTCCATCATATTTCAGTATCACGTGGAGCGAGTAAACAAGCTTAGCAAGTAAGATTAGCAGAAATCGAATTTCCCCAAGGCTCAATGCACTGTGAATGCTTTGGAGTCCATACCACCGATATTTGAGTGGTGTGTTTCGCAGCTTTTTTCTTAGGTTTTTTGTTTTCACACTTCGACTGGTGTGTCCCTGATTTGCATTGGGGCGTGGTCTGTCTTAGTTCAATTTGATTGCTCAATATGACACTTACTCACGTAAAGTAGGAGCCCTTTTGCCCTTCTAGGTGGCAGATCGGGTCAATTTCGTTATGCTTGTTGACGGTATTTTTGCAGTACCGCCTTACCATGAATTCATGTTACATCCTCGTTTTTGCTTCAGTCAATCAGTCTTGATGCTTGTGCACAAATGTGAGCGGTGATATCATGTCCTTTGGTTGCAAGTTTGGGTTCATGTATTCTGATAGAGAACTCACTTACTTTTTGCATCACTTATTGTTAGTTGTAATCGTTGCATTGAACCTTACAAATGGCATCGATCTTCATCATCGCTTCCATTTGGGTTTACCTGTGCCATCCGTAGAATATTGAAGGTTTGTGGGCCACAGTTTCGTCATACAGTCTTGAATGTCGTGCAGTCACTTGAGGAATGCTCTTGATGTATAGAAGTGCGGTACTTCTTCCCTCTTTCTGCGCTGATGAATTGGTTTAGTCGGGTTCTCTTAGGGTCCACCAGATGAAATTTCTCAGGCATCCATTTGTTTAAAATCCTTGCAAAAGCGTTTCTTCCCTCTGGGCTTGGACGGATTAGTATCATAGAGGGTTTCAATATGCTCAAAAAATGCGATGCAGTTTTGTTTTTGAGCTTCCAAATGGTTACTAACGTACCTCAGAATTCGCCCCCTGTGCCCTGCTTTTCTTCCAACTTCAGTCTGCAGTGGTCTTTTTGGCAATCTCGCCAGTAACCTAAGAGAATATCATACACACCCTAATACACTATAGGCACAAGCAAGTGTCGAGCTACTACCCACTCAACTGCGAACTGATGGCGTCTCCTCGCGTGGTGACTAAATTTTTCCCCAGTTGACTAGCAAGCTCGGCCAGCAGATCGACGGCCATTTCAATTAATCCTCAATAAAAATGCTTTGTTCGGTTGACTACAGTTGACTTCAGTAATAACACTGTTTTTGGTACAACTCTGTCCAATCGTGCAGATATTTTCTGTGCCCTGTAAGCTCCTCGATCATCTTCCAGACAACTGGCTGTGCCTCACTGCAAGTGTTGATATTGATGTGCAGTGCACAACAAGGAGTAAAAATTGGTCTGTCCCCTTGAAAGGGCACTTCAGCATAATTGTCTGTAATTTGCTGTCACCAACACGTACTTAGAGACAATGAAATTATCTTCATCGAACATATCGATGAGTCAAGATGGTCCAAATCACAGGATGGTCACACTGACCTCATAGATCTGCCCGGTACTGCTGACAGGTCAGTTTTTGCTATGCTAGTGCAGCTCAGTTTGGCAACTTACAGAAATAATCCTCCATCCATTTTTTAAATCTCAAAAATGTTTTGCACAGAGAGTTCAACCTCCCGATCTACTTAAAAAACATACAAACGGCTGTCTCCGGGAAGCCGGAATTCGGTGGAACTTCTGCATTACTGTTTCGTAGTGACATCGAGTGAAAGTTGTCTTCAGTGATTCTGGCGGATGTGATTAGTCATTTCGATCACACAGGGAGCACCAAGCATTGAAATTCAGTTGCGTTTCTGGTCAAAGATGTCGACAACACGGTCATTCCGAAAGTGAATGTGACTTTCAAGAACAGCAGAACGTTTTTAGTTGTTCTGCAGGCTTCCCTGAATGCTTCTGACTTCAAGCGAACATGCACGCAAGCAGTATGATCTGCCTTGAACGAAAGAGCTTACTACGAAAACAATTACTTTTTGCGCATCTCCTGTAGCAAAACTTTACACAAATTTGAAACCACCAGTGCCAACCTATTGAATGTACAGCCTTTTTCCATGGTGACATTTTCTTACGATACGCAGCAAGAATGGAAGAATTGTCTGCTGAAGATCCAAAACTTTGCTGTCCTCAAACTGCAGCATCCACCTGAATAGATCAGGCAAGTTGAAGGCTTTTGCGGTAAGATTTGCGTTTTTTTTAGGGGAGGGCCTTACTGTTTAGTTAGACTTCATGAAACGAGACAAAAGATTCCTCTAATAAATCGTTCAACACAACTGCGGGGGCCTTTTCAGATAAGAAAATTGCGCCAGATAGACATGCTAGTATTTATATCCGATTTTGTGACTGGAGAACTACTGAGGTATTGGATAACTGAACGGTATTGCCTCCTCCATCGTCAAGTGCGGCAGTTTAGACGGTGGTAAAGTAACTTCCGTGCTTTCTCACAAGGAACTTGGGTTTATTCATTCAAACTGCTTGATCCATTGTCAAGATCATAGTTAGTATTGATATAGGGGTTTGGTTTCATGTTTAGAAATGCTTGCTGGCGTAATGAGTAGATACATAATTTGTTAGCTAATAGACTTAACATTCTTCCAGACTTTCTAAAATACTTCTAAGAAAACTGATTACTAAGATTTTTCCAAATATTTGAACGTACGCTTCCAGTAAAGCCTCAGCCAAGTTTGAATTCTGCAGTCTAACTGCGAGATACAATGGAGTTTCACCGGTTGTCGTTTTTGAATTGAGGTCCACGCCAGCGTCTTTCAGTAGCTCAATTACATTGGGATCGTACTCTTGAACTGCATAATGGAAACTTCCAGCTCCGTCATAATTTGTTAGTTCCGGGTTCGCTCCTTGTATGTATTAAAACACGAAAATAAAGATCAATTTGTACACTGATTAACGGAAAGTCAGCGACAATTATTTACTCCGGCTGACCGCCGCGCTACTGGCTCTATGTCTGAATGTTATCGACCTGTTTATCAAGAGTTCTATGTAATCAGGGAGTCAATTAGCAGTCCGATCACTTTATTACTAAGTTAATAAGTCTAATAATCAACCCAACTTCAAATGCATTTGTGCAAACTGGTCAAGAGACTTGTTAATTGAGCAAACAACTTTCAGAATCTTGTGGAGTAATGCTAGTCCTCGCATTGTTAGCATTTATTTAAATAGCTCAGAATTCAATTTCACTTGTCATTTCACAGATTGCATAATCTGCTAGAGATGTTGGATCTTAGGAATTAATCTTACGAACCGCGTAGCTGTTATGCAGGTTGCAAACTATTGAGAGATAGGATTCTTTATTATACTGATCCTCAAACAACACGGTAGTTGAAGATTGCCTGTTCCACCGATTGAATAAAGATTTTTCAGGTACGATGGAGGAGGGTTCATGAACGAAAAAAGTTCGAGTTTTGAGGAACGGCTTCCAGCACTTCTATTCATATTGTTTAATAATTCTACCACGGATAGTCGAAAAACCTGCTAACAAGGAGCTAGGGAGAGCACTTAACAGACCCGTGCTGAGAATGTCGGCCACATCCATCTGCGTGTACATGAAAGGAAGGCGTTAAATACCAAAATTCTGCTAATAATGAAATAGTAAAAATTGCACGCACTGTCCTTCAATATTTAAGTTTGAAGGAGCCCGTTCCTTATACTCTTGTACGTAGCTTATGCTAGGTTATGCAGCAGTGTTCAGAAAGGCTATATTGCATGAGGAAAAAATCTCTAGTTCCCAGTAAGGCAACAGAATATTTCCAAAGATGACTTTTGTCAGCATCGAATGCGATCTTATTTGTTGGTCTACTACACCGATTCCACTGCTTGCTCCTTACTTCCGCTTTTTCTAGTTGCGTCGTTTTTATTTGAGCAGTATTCCACGTCAATGATTTATTTGTCGTTTATTGCCGTTGTCAAACTCTGACCATTTGGTTAACTGAGTTTTGCAACTCGGGATTTAATTAGATATTATGTTTTTCACTCCTTAAACTGGTGAAGTCTTTGTTTGCAGTGGGAAAGTGCAAACTAACCATAGTTTTAAATAATGAACGGATAGGGTAATATGAAAACTAGTTTTTTCCTCCTCTTCTGATTTTATCTCGGAGGTGACGGCCCCATCGGTCACTTAATTTTTCGTCTAAAGAGTGTTTGGTACAGAACCAGTATAAACCCAGAAGTGTTTTATATTTTATCATACAGACAATGAACCCGAAAACTATACATTACTCCGAGCCTTTAAATCTTGAACGTTCCATTTGTTTGTTGTAATATCTTGGACGATTTATGGGGGAAACTGGCTACACATGTTTGGTCCATCAGTGGATACACATGGACGTAGAGCAAGTTTGTGGTTTTCAAGCACGTTCACTATTAGCTGATAGGTGCATACCACATTACAGACTTGAGGAAGCTGCCGCCCGAAACAACAGGTAGACTCTCAGGCTATCTTCAGGCTGTTTACAACACCAAACCCAAAGTTTTTGGATGACAATGTCATAATTTGCATATTTGCAATGTGTTGGTGCAAGAGGATGTTCTAGTGGAAATACTCAACCCCATTCTCCGTTTGCACCAACTCAGCAATTGACATCTGGTCTACGCGTAATGACAGTGTCACGAATAGCATACTAATATGACTCATTTGAAGCTGCGAGCTAATGGTCCTTTTTTCCGGAACCAGGACGATGAATCTTTAGAGATTTGTAATTTCTCGCTCAGTTCTTTAATGCTAAATAGCATTTTGCTCAACACAAGGAAAAAGGCTAAAAGTCTGATCTTTCGCGACTACATTCTACTGCCGAATGCGATTAATATTATCGCGTATAAGCAGGAAATTTGTTCCATTCTTCAGCTTCATTAGGTTAAATGGAGCCTATCTGTTATTACCGAGGCATTTGACCGGCATGGCTTTAATAATCAAACAATTACAGAAATCGCCTTGATTCGGTACGACTTCGTTAGGACTGAAGCCAGCTGAAATCGATGATCCCCCCTGACATCCTAAGATATAGCCTTCAGAAACCTCTGGACTTCATTTTTTCCTAGGTTTTCACTATTGCGTTCACAATGACGGAAAGGTTAAGGAACGTGATGCGTTCTTCCGAACAAGTAGATCTTGATAAGTGATACAGCACCGCCTGCTCGTCAAAGCGGCATCAGCCTTTTCACATATTGTGTGAACTATGGTCACTTGGGGACCATGGACTGTGCTAAACGGAAAAATACAGGAAAACTAGGGCTCAACCTCCACTTACCCTTTTTCATTAGCAACTGAAGGATTGGACATCCAACATGAGCCACTGCTAGGAGGAACGGTGTGTCTCCTTTGCGGTTTGCCATGTTCAACATATAAGACAGTTGATCAGCTGCATTCTCTTCAAGAAAATCGACAACATACTGAACCGCCTTTCCATTCCTCTGAGAGCACACAAGGTGAAGCTAGTTGAAAGAAAAGTTGGAAAAACTATGTAAAGGTAAAGAGCTACAAACATAGCCGTTTCCACTGAGCAAATTATGCCAAATATTTACTTGATGCCAGTGAAATCTAAAGTACGTCCCCTGTGAACGCCAATCAACCTCAACGTATTATCTCCAACTATGCACCCATCTCTGCGCACGCCCTGAGAATTCTGTGGTCGGTTCGTATCGAAAAACGTTCATTTTACTGGCGTTTACCGCCATGCGAGGAGGCGAGCAACAACAAGAACCAAATTATTTCAATTCAGTAATTATAAGGTTGCTGAAAATTAGTCGACAGCCCACGACCGATTTCGCCCTTCTTGGGACTCATCAGTTAGGCACAGCCCCCGAGTTTCCGTCAACCGTAGGTTTTGGTTGAAACCGAATTGCACGAAATTTGCGAAATACACTCATTTGCAAAGTAATTTGGTTTTTCTAGAGACTCACCTGGAACCCAGCTGAATCCCTCGTTTGTGATGCCTCCAGGTAACTGAATGTGCTGCACTAGGCCGCCTCATGTTTCGGTCGCTACATGTATACCTGTAATGAACTACTCATAAGGTTGCTGAAAATTCGTCGAGAGCCCACAACCGGCTTCATATTCAGTTGGTTGGAAACATCAAAATTGACGGATTCAGCTTAGTTCAAGGTGAGTCTCTCGAAAAAGAAACAAATTAGTTTGCAAATGAGTGTATTTTGCTAAGAACCAATTTCGTTCTCGTCGTCTGTAGCTGATACGAGAACTAAATTACTTCACTTTCAGTCTTGTGAATAAGAGCAATAATTCTTTCGAATGCACAGGCATTGTCCATCTAGAATATCGGGCTAATGTAGCAGTGCCTCTTGTCAGTCCACCTAAGTAGTTGAATCATTTTTCACTCAACTATAGTGCACAATGTAAGTGAGCTTGTCAACTGTTTGCAAAGGCAACACTTGACCAGTTCCTGTACTTGACAGTGTTTCTCGGCTTTTCAGCACAGACTGGTTTCACTTACAGTACAAAATCTCCAAAAAAAATATTTGGCCGAATAGTGCACGTATTGACGGAGTCACTTCAAGCGGGGAAAGAAGAGTATGGTCTAGATTTGACAGGGTTCATTGGGGATTCATTATGTGAACACACTGAAATAGGTATAGTTTGGACTTACTATATTGTCTCCACTGTCATTGACGGCAAAAGCGTATGCTCCTTTGTCTAACAAAGTAGAAATGATATTAACATCTCCCCTCTGAGCTGCCAGCAAGAGTGGAGTTACCCTTCGGACATCGGTGGCCTGAAGGTAAAATATGACATTTGGAGTTGTGTAGCTTCAGGTAAACAATAAGGGTGTTTTAAAGAAGCGACCGCTTTTGCATCAATAAAACATGCGATGCTCCCAAAGAACTTGACATAGGTTGGCTCTACCAAGTTCCTGCTTTATTAATAGCCAGACTGATTGTCCAACATGGCAATGTTCTTCTGGACCTCTGACGCTATTATTTGCCAAGAAAAATGGTTCATTAAGGATTGCAGAATGAATGGCCTTCCAACCAATTCATCCTCTAGAATCAGGTTATGGACACTTTCGTAAGAATAATTCGGCATCGAGTAACGTTTTCCGAAATCGCCGGGTCACTTCGATAATATTTTCCCCCCAGAAGATGGAAGTTGCCTTAGGTGAGCTATACGTGAAGGTTGATGCATATGGCAATCTTTCACGGGCAGTGGACAGGATCCGGGCATGGTGTGCAAATTATGTCAACTTCATTATTACTGCAAGTTTGTAAACCGTCCGTATACGCAATAATTGGGGTTGCAGTAGCCCCAGAGCAACCATTCAAACCCACTCCTAACGATAACTGAAAGTTCACACTCAGCTCAGTCATGCATCGGGCCACCGGATTGAGACCTCAAAGTTTCTGGAATGCATAAATACCATGTGTTGGCCGCGGTTATCACTCCAATTCCAGTTAGACAGAGGAAAAAGGTAACCTGCAATTCCTCTACTCAGCAATCCATTATTCTTAAATTTAAACTAGTAGCTACTTGACGCAACACCGTAATTTCCATTCCAGAAAGACCAGTCCTGATTTTAGCTTTTCAGTTCCATTTTCCTGTTTACTTGGCGTAGGTCGTCTCACAGTGCTGTCACAGATGCACGCACCTCGTCTTCTTCATTGAGTTTTGTACACCGCTATTTGGATACCTTCATGACTTACCCTCACAGTCAGAAGTTTGATTTGAATAACGAAAAAAGTGGTGATCTGGGGGTTAAATGCTCCCTTGAGTTGTTTGGGTCAGTTCCGTACTATGGATATCTTGCGGCAGATGACCCCAAGTTTTACAGCATCATTTGCTTCAAAAATGCTACTGCAAATTGGGAGCTACTGGTCTGTTAACCACTATTTGCGATTGTTTAAGTACAGCCGCTTGTAAACAGACAATAAATCTGCAGGACGTCTCCCACATAAGAATTTATTCATTCATTTACTCAAGTAACTCCTGAGAGCCATCACTCGCCACGTTGCATGACAGCTGTTGGATGCTTTTTTATCTGGATGGGCAAGTTAAGCAGTTGTCAACTGTCTCCACCTGAGACTTCGCACGGACAGCGTTGGGGGGTCCACTTTTTGCAGTGGCTCCGAGGCTCAGGGTTTGAACTGATGACAATCACTCATCGAGAGAGTTTGACAACACCTTCGCAGGGACTATGGCATATGTGTGTTAGCTTTGGTTTGACCTCTGCCTCCACGGGTTTCTGTTACTTTTCCTGTTGCTTGCTTGAGGCTTTTGTAAAGCCTTTTGTAAAGCTTCACCCATACTTTTCAAACATAAATCCTTCGGGCATGACCTTTCAGGCTTTTAACCCATTGTGGGGTCACATATGGATCTGGTGTGTGGTAAGTAACTTTGTCTGCTGATCATTTGAGACCGAATTAAGCTTTTCCTATCCTCTTTTTGTGTTCGTTTTTGTGTAATCGACTTTTCATTTCTGATTTACGAAATCTCCATCTGTTCTTTGGGTTCATAAACGAGGTGACAATTACCGCTGTATGATTCACGGTTTTGTTCTTGGCAGGCTTTGTGATATTGGGTCCTAGCAGCGACCAAATAAATATTCACTACATCAGAGGCCACAGCTACTCCTTATTGTACGTACGACAACCGGAAGTTTGACACTACCGTTACGTCATCTATCTGCTTTTTTATGTATGCTGACTTTATGGATATGAGAGATGTTCGCTTGGTCATTTGCTTCACACTACCCATTTTGGTCTTTTAGACTCCGCGGCCACTTTTGAATTCGCTGAAGGTAACTAGACATGTTTATCCTAGTCAAGCCGTACATCGTACCGCAGACTCACCAACCTATGGTGACATTATGACTGTGATAGTAGGTAATATCATAAAATGCCGGTGTTACAGAGGATCTGGATAAACAAAACACATTTCGGTACCCTACGGTACAAACGGCTTAGTTGTATCAAGATTCCTTTCTTCAAATCATCTTCGAACCACGGGCTGGTAGATGATTCGCGAGTAAACCATCAAATTCTGACGTCTGAACATTAATTCAGTAAATTCCAAGAAAGTAACATACTGGTGACATGCTTTTTTCATCACCAGGAATACTGAAAATTATGCTTCCTCTGACCTATCATTTTCGAGCTAAACAAGGGACGTGGGAGTTGAATACTCGTTCAGATCAAGGCACCGCTCTACCGTAGTTCAGAATCCTCACAGAACACAGTCGGAGCTAATCATACTGCTGAGGATTCAATCGCAAGTGAACCATAGCACTTGACTATAGACCGAAAATTTGCAGGCTGGAATCTTCCAGACTGTTGATGATTCCAAAGAAAGACGAAAGGGCTGCACAGTACTCTTCGGTTTTTGTAGGGAAGAGTAACTTTTTCGCTTGGGAAAAAATCTCGAACGAAACCTAAAACACTTCACGTTAGATATAAACTGTATACATTCAGAATGCAGTATGCCACAAGTTGTGTGGACCTAACTTTGTCGCCAATCAGAAACGGATCATGGGTTGCGGACTACGTCATTAAATGAGAGTGGTATGTTCTGAATAGAAGCCTGTCAGCCACACGATTATGATCTTGTTCGAGACTTCAAAACTGTTGGTAGTGTTGAAAGGCTTAGGAACTTTAAGAGATTTCGTCCTGTAAGTGAAACCAATCTACATCAAAAAGACAAGAAGCATTGTACACCCTCCTAATCGTTATTGAGAATCATCAGCAGTGTGGATCACACGAGAATCCGAGGAGTCTCTACCATGCCATCTTCCTGCTAGCAAATCGGCCAGTTTTGTGATTAACTCGCACCTGGACGGGATACTGAGCTGTTCATCCTTCCTTGTCGGGGTCCGCATTACCTGATCACAGGTATTCACGAATTCCTCGAGTGACGGCTTCTCAGAATAAACCTTCACTCTTCCGGGTGTATTTTGTTGTTCATTTGAGCTACTTATGGACTACTGGTAGTGTGGGGGAAGCTGGGGATTTCGAACGGAGACTTTGCCCCCTCAGTACAGATTACAACAAAGATTGGCTTCACTAGCAGGACGGAATCCACTTTGGAGATTCCCAACATCCACTCACACAATCGATAGGTTTGCATTTAATTGCCTCTCGGAGATTACACTGTGGCCCAACTGATACCACCGTGTCTCCAATTGTGAAATAAATTTCTTCGAAAACGCAAATTTAACGGCCCGAATTATATAGTGGTTGGCATATACCTCTGTTCAACCTCTCCTAATGATCATTAGGCAGTTCAATTTCAAACAGAAAATTTTTATTTTTTTCATTTCAAATGAGTATTTCCTTTAGTTACTGCTTTCATAGTAATACTGTGCAGAAAGCTACGCGAGGATCATACACAAGCACTTGTTTTCTACCCAGTTATTCTGCAACGAACATTTTGAGCAAGCGAAAGTTCTTTTTTCCTCAAAGTCCAGTACATTTGGTCGACCTCATTGTAGTTTGTGATTAATACCATGAATACCGTGTCTCCAATGATTCACGTTCGTTCTTTATGTTTGGACTAGTGTATGGATTTGGACCCAGTTAACTTCGTGATCTTCTTGATCTCCATGCACACCGTCTTCCAGTAGCAACTTTGCTTTTAAGGAGTCTGGTAAGTATCTTCCTTTCCGTTTGTCTAAGTAGCGCTTCTTGTAGTTTCCTCAGAGAATTTTGTATTCATGCCAGGCTGCTTGCAAATATCAGTCTCATGCATGAGGCTGATGCTCTGTCATCGCAGATTCTGAGAGCTCTGAACGACTGAAGCTAATTTTCCCGCCTTAATTTCATGGACTCTGTCGCTGCTTTTGATTCAACTATCTTCCAAAACAGTATTCTGCTTATGTGTTCAATCTACTAACCAGGAGGTCACAAGTTAGAGACTACCTGGAGTTTTGTGAGAAACGCAGTGCTAATGATTCTCAAAAGAGACTAACAGCTGTACAGTACTTCTCAGCTTCTCAGTATAGACCGGATTTACGCACAGGATGAAGTCCAAACTCCAAAATCTTGTCATTACTTCTATACAAGGGACGATTTGAATTTGTGCACTGCACAGCTGCAGAAGCGTCAACGGTCTGTCTCATTTGCTCTTTTAAATATGAGGCAACTGCTTGAAACACCCAAAGATTATCAAAATCCCACCCGACAGTCTGTGAAAGCAGTTCTTATTTATCATTTCTATAAGTAACATCTTCACCCAGGTTACATACGAGCATAGTCTGAAGGCATTTTTCCTGTGGTTCGCAGGAAGCTGCTCGAATTTTGCCGCAGTTCTGGAGCAATTAACACAATAAAATCCTGCAAATGGATGTTAATCCTGTTGATCAGATGATCTCATGCTTATCAGTCAGGGTACGCGCTCCGACCGGTTTTTACCAATAAATGTGAGACATTGTGGTACTCAGCTCTATAACTCTACTTCCCTAGAGAAATCACCCTCTTGGGTCAACCATATTAGTCTTTCCTTTCTTCCCAACACACCTCCTGTAATCAAAGGCAGAATCATGGCGGTTTTATTGAGGTTAGTATGTGTCCGATTTCCTTTCTTTTTGTGCCTGGCAAGTTGGCTGCAAATGATTCGTCAGCAGCAAAAGTGAAATCCTCAGCGCGTAGTAGATTAGAGCTAGGTTGTTTGGTGTGGGGTCGTTGTATAGGCGTTGATATATATATGCGTTGACTGTATGGGTCATGTTGTTCGGGGATGATTGGATCTGTCATCTTCATGGTTGGCTCGTTCTTTGAGTGGTTCACGTTCAGCTGACCTTTGAAATTGGCCTCTGGCACCCACACCCGACGACCTTCCTCCTGTCGGTAATCTGCTTGCCATGTTTTCCGTTTTGTCGTCCGATCTAGCCGCTGGTTTCCTCTAGGTTTTCCGAGTAATTTGATGGTCCTTCGCCGGTAATGGTGCGTAGGCTGAGTCGATTTCACTAAACAGGCTTAATGGATTTGTGCTGATGCCTGCAGCATTTTCATTGCTTGCTTTGTATTTCTATGTACCCAGACCCTAACGACTTTTCAATGAATCCGTATCCATCCTGATCTTCAAGTATGGAAACCAAGGAGAGTGAATCTTCTGTAGGGAATTTTCTTCTAGTTTGTTCAGACATATTGGCACCGCATGCAGCCGGTTCGGTGCACCAGATTTTTTCTTACATTAACATTACAGCAGCAAGCTTGCTGTAGAGTTGCCGATTCGCTTTGTTGACGATGTCCTTATGGTTTTTTTTCGATTTTTTTCTGATGAAGTTTTGTGGGCGACCATTGATCCGAAGTACTCTACGTATGACATTTTCACCTATAAGTAGTGGTACGGTGCATCTCTCCCCTCCCTGACAGAATTTGGATGCAACTCTCCTCGTAATTAATTGACCGACTGCTGTGCTAACGTGGTTTCCGGCATCTGTGTCTGCCGAAAAAACACAATTGTGAAGACTCCTGCCTACAATCCGGCTAACGAGTACTTCCAAGAAAAGAATTAACTTGTTCCCTATGAGTTCGAATGTAGCTTTGATATCTTCAAATGTAATGTTGGACAGATGGTGTGCGTCCTATATTCTCATTAGCTTCTTATTGGAGAGAGTATCGCCCACAAAGCCGATGCAGAGTTTGATCATTGGTAATAAGATTTGTTCCACATCCTGCGTTACTGCTTCGGCGAAAAATCCGGATGCTGGTGATCCCACTGAGTCTCTCTTCAACTCTTGACAGATTTTCCATCATAATTGAAGTATGTACGCATACGAAGGTCCGAGGGTTTGTATGCGATTGACGGTTCCAGAGGTGCAGGTTAGTTCGGTTGGTTTGAGGGAAACTTTATAATAGTTCCGTTAGGAAGTTTGTGGTTGGTTGACATGAACAGAGCACTGGTATCATAAAGGAGCATGTCTTTTTCATTCTCCCTCTTGAAACATTTATAATGTGTTATGGAATCGTCTAGCGTTATTTACTGTGCATTCCGATCCGGTGATCAAGTGCCTTAATCTCCTACATAGAATCTTTTTTAGCTTGCTGGTCAGAGTTTTTGGTAATGGACCATTGGTTGAAGTGGAGTTCTCTCTTTCTGTATATTCGATAGTCCGTATGATTTCGCGATGTTCTTGTATTTATCATTTTCCATTGATCTAAACTACATACCCATTATTTGGCTAGCACTTTTTGGAACCGCTTTGAAATGAGCCTTCCACTGCTTGATCGACATGTTCATGTATCGTTGAGCAGTCGTTTGGTTTTTGCAGTATAGTTCAGTTGGTCCAGTACCAAGATGATTAATCCTTTGCCTGTCCGACCCATAACAATCGGTCCATCGGTTTCCATGTCCTTGAAAGGATTTCGTTCTTGTTTGGATGTTGTTTGTCGAACTTGATCTTCTGTTATTACCGGTGTTGCTGTGTTTGGTTTAACTAAGTCCATGCTTGGACATTCGAGAAAGAAATTTAGTGCAAGTCCGCCTTGACTTTCTTACATGCTCCCCTGGAACAGATACAGCAGCACACCATACATTGACTGAATTGATCCCCTCTAATGTGATCACTTGACGCTAGGTGGTGGTTTAAAACAGATGCAAATTATTAGAGCAAGTACACATTCTTTGAAGATATGGTCAAACCCTCTTCGAATATTCATCAAAGAGTTATTTAGTTTTCATGAATTGAGTTCACTATGGTGTTAGGCAGCAATGAGTTGAGAATCAGACTGCCAATCAACGGTAACGTCTAGTAAGCGTGCATTTTGCGAAATGGAAGTATGCTACTTTTCCATTTTTTTGCACTTCCAATGTCGTTGGTTAGCACACAAGCCTGTAAATTTATCAGGTCAACTTGATGGCTTTTACACTTGGCAGTCATCATCGCGAGACGGTCCAATTGGTTAGAGCGCGAATTTACTGACCGGAAGGTCCGTGGTTCGAATCCGACCTCCGCCACTCGACTTCCCCTGTCTAGGCTCGGGCAACCTGGCAGTATCCCAGCCCTCGTGCTTCCTTCGGGTGGCATGGCAGCTAGGCACCGGAAGGGTGCTACAGCTGAACGCTTTACTTTTAGTCATCATCGCTTGCAGTTTGCACCTAGAAACTTCTGTGGTGTTTCTCAGAAGTGTATATTCTTCTCGCTTTTTCTACACAATACGTTGTATTCTTAATGTAAAAAATTTCTCAGATTCATATTGTTGAGCGAAGCTGAATAATCGAGAACGAAATTAACCAGCATTGATCAATTTATATGTAGTTTACTGCAACACACACCTTTCTTCGACGAACATGGTGAGAAAAACCCGTTACTGATAGATGGTCTGCATGCTAACCTTACATATTGTTTATTGAGTGCCTTATGGACGATGTGCCATTACTGACGTTCGCCGGATTAACTTCGTTTTCACGTTTACTCAAGTCGTTGTTGACTTCATTATACTGGCTGTAATACTTTGTTTAAGAATACAATATCGGGATTTATGCTCCGCACTACAGTTAGCAGCAACATTGATGTCAGCACCCGAATGTTTCCTATTTGACTTATTCTATCAGCAAGTGTGTATTCTTTGCTCATGGGTTATAAGTGTCTTTCCTTCAAACTAAGGATGGCGGAGTGTTTGCTGTATCAGACAAAATTGTTTTCGAAGGGATACTAAACTTATGTCAAACAAGTTAGTATCTGCCATGTTTCGAGGATTGCAGAGTTTTCGAATATCCCTGATAGTGCAAGTCGGGTTCAGTTAGGCCAGATGGAAAACCTCTTCGTATCACATAAAAAGAGCACAACTGGAAAAAACATAGACTTATGGTCTTACTTCCATATCCGCTTTATTTGAAATCAGCTCTTTGACTGCCATTTCGTTCCCAAGGCTGGCAGCGTAGTGCAATGGAGTCGAGCCGCTGAGATCTTTTGCGTCTTTCTTAGCTCCCAGCTGAATGAGAAGGCTGACCATTTCGTGATACGGGGAATCGAAGTCCGCCAGGACTGACTGGTGGAGAACACAATGGGATTTTCTCAGAATTTATCGTCGAGTCAAAAGTGGAACACAAAATCAAAAACGTGAACTGATCACCGTTAAGTCATGTACATTGTTTGAGTTTTATATCACAGTGTAACAGACGTAAGTGTTCGGAATTAGCGTTAAAACACACATGGTGTTCTTAGAACTTTATTAGTCATCATGAAATATCTCATTGCCGGTGTGAATTTGTTCACAAATGTGGTTAAAAGCTACATACCAAACAAAAATCCACGTAAGCTACTCGAGCGATATCGAATGGTGACCTGGACACTGCCAAGTACCATAAAATCCACCCTGCGTTGGAAGCTACACAGTTAGAACATCAACCTCCCTCTGTATCTCACAGCTACATCCTGATATGCTGTCCACCTGGTCGATAATGTTGAAGGGGGTCTGTATCCCGTTAGGTCATCAGAAAGTTCGGATGCGTTTCACCTCTATTTAGGTCTGCAAATTGTCGAGTGATGACTTATGGAGAAAACGAGTTAAAGAAAGAAAGGATCACCAAAATCCTAGAGAGACATAGCCCCGATTGTATTCTAAGAAGGACACATCCAAACCAGAGAGAGAAGAATGCTGCTTGCAGATGGCCTTTAATTTACATATGCTTTTTTCTATGCAGGGCCCTGTGTAGTGAGAGAATAATAAGATTAATATTCTTCATCACACTTGAGATTTGTGAAGACAATATCCTATCCTTGCTTAGAACAGAGCCCATTCATCCCAAATTTGGATCGGAGCAACAACACCACCTAATGTCACGAATGGATGAACATAATACTCATTAAAGGATGAATGATGCGCAGACGTGACCACGGCAGAATTTTTGAAAATCGTAGTATATTTACAGCGAGTGGAGTCAGGGTTGTCCAGCGGTTTGAGAGATAATTTTGCTGAAAGAAACTGGTCTGTGAAAGTAAGTTGTAAACTAGCGGTGTAAACGTATTGTGCATATATGACATCTGGACAGATGATAATGTACTTACGAATAAATCCACTCCGAATGAGGTGCGCAATCGGAACCGTCAAAACCCGTTCTTTTTGGTTGGTTCGGGTCTGATTTCATAATGTGCTAGCTCCTTTGCACTAGCGGTTGCACACTCACGGTTAAGACAATCGGATAAGTTAAAATTGGGAGTTGCCTAGAAGATAGACTGCTTTCAGTCTGAAAGTTATGCGTAACAGTCTCCTATCAACGAATAAGTAGCACCGATCAAATTAATCAAATCACTCATGAGGTAAACACCCTCATGTCTACATGCTAAACAACTCAGCTTCGTTCTCCGTGAGCTTCTGGTAGCATGCTTGCCTCACTTGTCAGAGTTCGTCATTAACCATGGGAATTTCAAGACAGTCATCAAGATGAACTGCTGCTGGGCTCAAGTGTTAGTAACGCCCGAATGCATTGTTTCTTCGCGTTTATGTGGAATAAAGCATAATAATTAGGTCTGGATAGATGGAAGCTATTTAAACTAAGGTAAACTGGTTCAAATCTCATATCCATTCACAAAACGTCACGAAGGTTTCTTCCTTTGTGCGGAGCATATCGGAAGCTGTAGCTCACGTAAAAAAGAAACTAATATTTGCACCTGATTTATAGTTAACCAGTTTACTACAGTAAACCGATTACGTGAAAGCTAATTGTCATTTGTTCCAAAGATGTGGCATCTAGCATGTCGGGTCAGTTCCTTAGGCCAGAATTTAGACAATGGAGTAACAGAAATGGGAGACCTGTTTGGTTCTAACTGGGACCATCCTGCATCCAACATCTCACGAGCACTACAATATAAGGTCAGCCTAAATTTTCGCCTTCCGTGTGCGTTAAATGCCCTTGAACCCTTGAACGGTAGTGATTTACACTCAGTACAAGCGCTTTTTACTGACACTTGGATACTTGACCACGCGATCAAATATTTAGTTTAAATGAGCTAAAATTTATTATAAAGTTACTCTGGACCTATAAGAACAAGGAGCGAATATAGATAACCAAAAAGGAGTATTCTAGCATGGAGTAAAATAGACATGGGACCACATGAGGGATGCTTTATCAAAATGGAAAATCCTACCCGTCTTATTCATTGCTTTTCCACTTTTCCAAGTTCAATTGCCCATCTTTAAGGAAATTTAACTAGTTGGAAGACGTTACGTAACACTTCAACCCCGTTTGGCCCTGATATCACTTTTTCTCAACGACCCTCACTTCCCAGTAGAGGAAGCAAACTTTAAAACCGTGGGTTCACATGAGGAGGATTATGACTCCAGTATGTGGTTGTCACAGAACTACATAGAAGACCCAGGTATTTTTCGTCGTTCACCAACTCGTCGATCCGCTCAATTAATTTGCGAGCTGGGTTACATATTAGCCCACACTCGGTACCAATATTCTGCCATACTACCAGGTCAATTATGTGGTTATACGCGATCAAGCGTTAGAGAGACAACCTGGATATCTATTGCACAGCACCCATAAAAGATAAACTTAATTTTGTTCTAAATTACGGTTACTGTGTAACTTCACCAAGGCAACCAGTGTATCTCAATTTTTAAGAAGTGGCAACGGGAAGGATAAATACAAATGAGGCTCTGATTCACAGTACAGGTTCACTGTACTGCGTCCACGTGCACCTCTGAGTATTCACTCTGTTTAATGAGTTACATATCGACAAGCAGGACACTTTGGGCCCTGCTCCCAACGGCTCCGACCTTTATTGTGCAGGCTGTAAAAATATACCAAATGATGAGCCATCTTCACATGTAGTACGTTAGGGGTTTTTCATTCTCAATAATTAAGAAACAGTAGAAGTAAGAGTATGTGTGTGTAATCTTCTAGTTTGTTTCACTCTACTCAGCCTTTGATTCTTCGAAATAAGACGAACTGAGAAAATTGAACCATCTGCCTGAGAGTTGGGTTTAATCCAGTTTATCAAGGTAAAAGTTATCATTTTCAGCTGTTGACACGTTTCTGCTGCGTCGCTCTCCCACAGAGTAAACACTTCCCACTGCGCACCAACCATCCTCGTTGGTCAGAGTGCTTAGGAAAGTATTGGGAGTCTAGAAAAATTTCGCGCCATTGACAGGCTGCCTCTATTAATACCAAACAGGATTACAGGGAGAGATTGTGACCTGAAATACAAATTAATTGAGTGCTCTCACCCAGGTCGTTAGACTTACTCCTGAGTCCAAAATGACCTTTGCAGCTACGTGTAGAGCAGTAGCTCCATCTTGATCCGTAATGTTGATGTCTTGATCAAAAAGATGAGAATTATATTTAACTTAGTCATATATGCACGAACAAATGAGTAGAACGTTTATATGTAAGTTTCAATGCTCTGCAGCAAATCCTTATTCCTACGAAAAGTTCTGAGCAGCTACGTGTGCACTACTATCCGAAGCCCTGTGTGTGCTAATTTCGGTCTTTATTATTAGAAAAAAGATTATAATGCCTAAGCAAGCTATTTGAAAAAAACAAATCCCCTTTTATCTTCTTTCGCTCACTAGTTCCCCCTTACTTAGCCAACAAATGTATCATTCAGTGCGAACACTTTGCGGAATTTTTCACGCTGACAACACCAACTACGCTGATAAGTTCTACGCATATTCCTTCTAAAGTGAAGACGTGAAACCAAATCTTTTGACTCCTAAACTTGGAACAATCTGATGACAACATACTTGTGCGATAAACTGGAGGCATCGTTTGATAGGTACAAAGTATTACCTGTCACGTAACTGAACTTTTGGAGATCGCAGTTAATATGCAACACATCTATTCTACTAATTCTAAACCACCTGTGACTTTCACGTTTGGAAAAACACGCTAGTTGGCTGTTGATCAGTTGGCC
Organism: Opisthorchis viverrini; assembly: GCF_000715545.1. Classification (NCBI taxonomy): domain Eukaryota; kingdom Metazoa; phylum Platyhelminthes; class Trematoda; order Opisthorchiida; family Opisthorchiidae; genus Opisthorchis; species Opisthorchis viverrini. The sequence goes on from NW_008751812.1 coordinate 1,175,256, forward strand.
TATTCTGGCAATCAACCTGCCAAGGTTTCGTCGCTAAAGGAGGAGATCTCATTAGTGCTCTGTTGGGTGTTAATGTCATCCCCAATTTCAAATTGAAAGCAGACAGAACATACTTGCAGCTACACGGGTAGAATAGTATTGGGACACTTGTCCTGACACAAAGCTTTTTATCGTTATTGTGGGCACTCAGCAACCAGCAAGCGTTCAACAGCACCGTCTTCCCGAAGCAGGATAACTTTACGAGCCTGACCGGGAGGCTGTGTAAAGTCGTTTTGCGTTTTCATACATGTTCAACCTTACTCAGAGTTACTGGAAGCCAAATCTTTTTGGAGCCTCTTGCCATTTATGCATCACACAGCATTTTAAAATATGTTACTCACTGCAAGTGCTTCAAATTTCAAACATCGCTTAAAGGTAGTTGTTTTATTTCGCGAAGCCCAGCAGCGGCAGTTTGGATAAAACTATAATCTTTGCTTTTGTTTCAACAGTCTCCTTCTATGATGATACACCTTGGAGATAGAAAACACAAACCAGTATTTGCTCAATGTTTGAGTTCGTCCGTGAGCTGTCTTGGCCTTTATACTGCCTATGACTGCTGGCATCTTTTTACTTTTATTGTGTGGGCCCGTTCAGGTGGTTGCAGCTCCATGGCACTATCGGAAGAACGTCATTTGTACTTTGTCATTTTTACCTTGGTTACTAGCTGCAGTAAGTTCCTTGTAATTAAGTCAGCACACAGCAACACCTAAAATAAGTGACTTTCAGTCTCAATGAATATAGTATATCCGATTAACTTTACCATTTACTAGTCAGGTTATATCCAAATATCCCGTCTCACTAATATACTCCTTATGCTCCGCGAAACTAGACTAAATGTTACTGCACAAGAGCTGTTACTGAAACTCACCGGCTTTGAGTTCGTTCACCAGAACTGAAATAATTGCCTTCTCCTGAATTCGGACAGCCGTGTGCAGAAGTGGGGTACGGCAAGCTGTTTTATCATTCACAATTGCACGCAGTTGTTTGCGGTTATTAAGCACGAGGTCGTCCAGTTTAGAGGTGTCATGCTTATTGATCAGCTGTAGTTTTCATGGGTTGTTGAGTGAACCGAGGTGACTTACATTCAACAGTTCTTTGATAAGTTTTTGCTTTTCCAGTTCTTCGGCATCGGTGTAGCGTTTCATCCCCGAGGTTTTCTGTCGCTCAACAAAGACAACATTATTATCGTACACTTCAGGTGAAGAGACGAAAAATTATCATTTCTACTTTGAAGAATCAGCTACTGTTGGCTAACGCAGGAAATACAAAACCAGGGAGATCACGCCTATGCCCCAGAAATCCATTTTTATGTTGGTGAACAGGTTTTGTCCCTAAATCTACTTTTATATGGCTTCAAGGCTTTTTGGTAAAACCTGACAACGTCGTATTTTCATTTGTTACTCAAAGGTTTATACGATTTGGTTTGAAGGTTCTTGTTTATTATTAGAAAATGACAGAGGTCGTCCCGTCAAAACCATCGCGCATGGCTTTCAGGTTTGATGTGTCCATCCTGCACACATTAACCAATGGTGACATTGGGCTGGCAAACATTCTGTAAGCAAACGTGGTCCAGCTATTAACTTTTACACAACTTGTTAACCGGGAACATCTTCTTTGGCTTTAGCAGCCAAAGAGTCCAGGTGTAAACCGCTTTGCTCACTGAAGTGCTCAGAAGTTGGGGTACAAAGCAGTAGGTGTCGTAAAGCCCTCGATCCTTTTGTCGTAGATTGGGACAGTTCGCCCAACAATGAATGGAAAGATGTCACCAACTGGATTATGCTTCTCTAATATTCTATGACACAAACTAGACAAAGTGAGAATATCGAATTTGGCCTGAAATTCGATCAGGATAACAATACCACTCGATGTATTTGGAAATGGACAATATTGCATATTAGACCGGTCAAAATTCTACGTTCTGTCAAAATTTCGTATCTCACTAACTCATTAAATTGCTCCTAATGAGAGGCACTTTGGTAGTAATATTGCTTGCAGCACAACTTTCCAAGAGATTGTTAGCTAGCGTGATTACCACTGATGGATGTCAAAAGGACACATGAACCACTTTCACGCGATTACCTGTAAAAACACAGGATTCAAAGTGTCGTGGGTAGTATAATTTGTAGTGTGATGTAAGTCGGTATCACTCCTTCATGTTTTTATGTAAACCTCCACAAGCTTCCCAAAATGTAGAGGTTTTTGATGAATTTCTCCAGCTACTTATCAGCACTCAGAAATTCTATTTAGTATTGCATTAGTGCGTTGGTTTTTCAGTAAACCGTTGGGTCGAACATACCGTGTGTAGTTCACTTTCAGAGAAGACATAAGCTGATAAATCGACAGGCCATTAAATGAAGTTGCTATTGATGTACGCTCTTTGCCGATTGCCCCAAACGTCTAAACCCGTTAACTTTATTAGCGGCTTCAATCATAATTTTAAGGTTAACTTGTAGGTGCGCTGCCATGCTTTCATTTGGTTGAATTATTCACCACGCTGTTCTCACATATCTGTTTTGTTCTTTCTGCACAAATTCCATCATTTGCAAAATCTCGCCGATTAAGTCACACAGTCCAGTAGTATTCACCATATTTCATTCGATGAATCTAGATGATACCCATGTAAATAAATATCCGTATAACAGTGCTATTGTGCTATTTGGACGAATCGGATTTTGGACGAACTTGTTGAGGATAGGGCTTTCATAACATTTCATCTGAAAAGGTCTCAGAAATTAGAGGACCAAAATGTGAAGTCGATTTGATTCGTTTGATATACTATGTATACTCAACCAGAGTTAACTGGTTGACCATAGCATCGGCATCGTTTACAGGCGACCTATACAGATTGAAGTCTAGACTACACTGACTAGGAGCGTCACATGATACTTGGTAAATTAGCTCAATATTAGTGGATGAATCTTTGTAAATACATGCACTGGTCTTTATTGGTCTGTTCCTCAGTATACAGTAGGTGAGTCCTAATTGCATCCATGGTACAGATGAATTTACCTTATCTGATTTCGTTTCTATTGCACACCACCAAAGCCAGTTAAGTTCATATGTTGACAAGACTAGTTACTTCGTATCACAATATCTCAACTGTATTGAATTTTGTAGCCTTCTGGTGAGCAATGTCTCAATGAAGCTGGAAGCATCAACACATTTCCGGATCATCACACCTGAATGCTGAGTACTTCAAATTAGAACTGAATTGGAAAATTATAAACCACTGACAGTAAAATAGTATTTCATATCTCAGTGATAAAATAGCCTTAGTCTCTTGTCATGAAAATGCCGGCTAAAATTAGGCAAACCAGACAGTCCACGACTTCTCTCTTGATTCACGCGTATATTTTACATTACAAGTATATATGTCTCAGTGTATCTACTTATCTAAGGGTATGATGCAAGTGTGCCGAATGCAATTACAAATATGGCCAATATTTAGAAACAGGAACGTATTACAACATACGTATATATCTATTGGAAGTCAAAATCCGTGTAAGGACGCATCTAACCCGCACTTAAGCTGGGTACCTTGTTGTTTTTTGGCTTTGCAGTTACATATTTTGGAGTCAGCCTTGTGGAAAAATTAGTAGAACATCCAAAGGAGTTCGTTAATATTATTTAGCTCATCAATATTGCAAATTACTACTTTTCAGGCCCCTTCTGCAGTTTATTACTTCACTTGCAGTTTTTGTGTGCGGTCTTTACTCCCGGCCCAAGCATGTTCTACACAATCTGCGTTAGGAGGCAGCTTTACTTTTGTTTACTTAGCTAATAAGAAGAAGACCAGAACCCATCTCTACTCGAGCTTAGGGAAACCGCTTTAGACCAGCAAGCTCCTCGGATACCCTGTGTGCAACAAAGTTTCTGTAAAGCACTGGCATTAGTGTAAATTATCGACCTCGCCCAGTGTTGGGAAGAAGGTAATAGAACAAACTAGGTAAAATTTTATTCAAGTGGAGCCTTTTCAGCTTCTTGAATGTAGTTCGTCATCCAAAAATCCAAGGCGTACAACCCACGTAACCGCAAACCCGCTCAGTTTAAACACATTCAACGATTCTGCCTGAATTTTCAGTGGCTTTTGAAACCGGATCCAAATGCTTAGATTTCATCAAGTAGACCCTACTTGCTTCAGCCAAACTAATCAAAACCTGGTTACAACAAAGCCTACTCCACGTGCAAATTCTCGTGGTGAGCCAGTTAGCACTTTTAAAACGGGACCTGGTGTGCCATCAGTATTTTTAAGTGCATCTGGTAATAATATCGCTCCATAAAATTTCGATCTAATTTTCTAGTATAACATTTGCTTATTTCACAAAATTAACCAGAAGGGTCAACGCGGTCACTGTGTTTCGTATTTATCCAGCATAACTGAGGTAAACTGAAGATTTTGTAAAAGGCGCAAAACACTTACAATAGGGTCTGTGTGCAGTCTCCACCTGTTAAGTTCATTACTGCCTCAGGTATTATAAAATTTCAGACGACCACACAATACGTTAGTTGGTATTGTAAGTGCTCAACAAGGAGACATCCAATAACCACCGAAGGTATACCGCTAACCCAAGTAAACAGAGATGACAGGTAGCGCACAAAATATCTGCTACAGCCAGTATCCAAAACGAAAATAACAAGACGAAAACACTTCTGTCAGAGCAGCAGTTTGGAATAAGATTGCAGTGGGTTTTCCTACTGCGAAAAGACCACTATTCTCTGAAACCAGTAAGTGATATAAAGATACAAGCAGGTCATTTGAACCAATATTCTTCTAAAAATACGAGACTGCACGCCAAAATGGCAATGTAATTTAACCAGAAGATCATTCAATGTTTCAAGGCACACTATAATAATAGAAACTCAATAAGGGCCCTGTTCAGATAGGTCTAGAAGCAACAGTAAGCAATATGGGGAAAGCAATGCCACTGTACTTTATATACGATATGTCACATGGACGAAATGATGATAGCGTGATCAAACGACCTTTTAAAAAACCTCGCTTGTCATATGTGATTGTGCATTCATAATCAGGAAGGTTCACCTGAAGTCTTGACGTCTGGCTGCAACCTAAATTTCAGCCTTGGGCAACATCTAACCTCCAGCATAGCTATAGATATTAAAATTATTAATAGTGTTTGACAAAAAATAGCCGGACTGATACTCATCAAATTGCGACCCTAATGGCGCTCAACACAAAAATTGCCCGTTACACTATTTTAAGGTATATGTTTATTGCCCTAACATTGATGGTATGAAAGAAATCATGAGAAATGATTAAAGCTAATGCAGTAGACTGCTTGCTCACCAAAATATGGATTCGCTAGGAAGCTTTTATGCTTAACAAATTTCTCCTACTTTGCCCGTCCAATACAGGTACGACCATGCAAGAAAAAGTTGCTAACATATGCTTCCCAACATTTAGAAATATTGCATAGGTGATTGACAAAGCCTTAAAACTTTCAACTTTTGTAAACAATTTTATCAAACAACATAAACGCTCTAGTGCCTTCTTAACTGCTGATTTGAATCTGGCTGGTACATAGTAATGCATGGAAGCTCAGAACGACTGTAGAAGGACCAATTTCAACACAACCTGTTGTCTTTTTATATCATTAAGAGCCCACAGATGTTCACCCCTTGCGTGAATCAGTGCCTAAATATTTTAGTTTTACATAGATGGAAAGAATAAACAAGCATTAAGTTCGCGTCCATTTACAGCAAAAGGCAGATAAAATAAACCCATAACCCATTCAGTGTTCTTTTACTGAGTACCACGTGTTGATCTTTAGACGTGATTGGGTACCATACCTGCTAATTGATGCAGTTGAGTGCACTCGTGTCCATGAAAAGCTAACCTAATACCACATCTTGCACATACCACACTTGTGGCTTCCCAGACTCTGGAATACGAGAGCAAATGAGGTGTAATTTGTCTCCATACTATGTTTGGTCTTCGCGCCGCTGTCAATCGAGTCTTATCTTAACCGAATATATACCTGGCATTCAGTTATTTTTACAGAAATTTTAGCCACAAATTTGCACAGTGGCTGTGTCACGGGTTCACTATTTGGAACAGTAAAAAACATACGGCTGGTGTTCTGTACGATGCCATAATTTTTGTCCGAATCTGTGTCCTTTAATATCTTCATTGCATTTAGTCTCAAGCATACAGAAACTTGACAGTTTTTCAACAATAGGTCACACGTATTGCATGTATCAAGGAATTTATTTTTCAGCTATGAATAATCGCGTACCATGGTTGTCGCCCTTATTCTGGGCTCTAACATCTAGCTGCGCTGTGTGGAACACCTGACCCGTTAGAAAACACTTTAATGTTTGGAGATGTACACTGACTATCATCTTAGCAACTGTCTTCACTATTTGTTTGGTGGTTTTTTTCTGGGAATAATTAGGTTAGTTTGGTTTCTGAGTTGTGTTAGCTGCAACTTAAAATATTCTGCTGTTTTTCCACTGCGGAGAAATATTATGCAAACTGACAAAAATACGTGAAGTGGTGTAAGTAGATGGACAATCTTCCATGGAAAATGACTGAAAGTTTCAATTCAAACACAGTGACATTGTTGAGTTTGGTAGCATTCATTTTCCTGGTGGCAAACTAGAATCACCGAACCGTTTGATCTGTTTACTGTATAAACTAATGCACAAGAATATGTTCGGAGAAATTGCCACGGTAAATAAACTGTGTCGTTGTGACATGAAAAAATATTTGCCAGGATGTCTGCAACTCAGCCTCTTAAATCCCAACTATTCCTTAGGAAGTTTACACGGTCTAACCTGAAAACAACTGAAAAGCATTTTCAAAGCAAGCCTTCTTATGACTACTGCACTTCATTCTCACGGATGCATTAAAGGATATCCACAACTAGAATTCTGGTGAAAAATCTGCTTAAGCCATTCGAACACGTGCTGGGGAGTGCAACTAATCATGAGCGTGCCTCTTCGAATATGCTAACCGGCCCCTTTCTCTTTCCTAACATCTCGGGTGCAGAAATCACACTGGTTAGCTTTACCGTCGTCTAAGAAGACACTAGCTATATCTCATATTACTCCGGCTGGTGCTGATACCGCAAACTCACCAAGAATGTCTCGTCACCTGCAACCCGCACCCGTGCAGTATATTTATATTTGTACATCGTTACTGTGTAGCGCTTTAGGTATCACTGATTTGCGTCAGCAACACTGGCATCACGTGTACGTAGAAACCGTGTAAGGCGCAGGGGTTTACAATAAGAAAAACTGGACACCCAAGACAAAGGCGGAGCGCAACTGTAAAAAGCACCTGAAAACTCTGTTGCAGTACATGTAAACCAAAGTTCTTTTACATTTGTTATTAAGATCCTAAGGAGGCATTTGTAAACTCCTTGTAGGTCGCAGAAATGAAAAAAAACAAAAGTTTTCGGTAATCATGATATCCTGTTACACAGCTTTGGGAACATTTCCGATAGGTTCTTCCCATCACACTACTCCAGAAAAATGCAGGCGAACACATTCAAGATGTATCGATGGAAAGGACTGTTAACTTTCTCTCATAACAAACCGATGGTGAATTGCATCTCATTTCATACGCAAAGACTCGTGTGGCTTCTCGCACTTCAAAGCCCGCTACATGTCCAGCAATAGAGGTAAACCTATAGATGTAACACAAAATACCCCAGAATCCTGGGGTCTGTTTGCAGGGTGCAGTGATCGGGTGCCACGAAACATCAGGTAAAAATGGGCATATTTCATGATTTCAACATGACGATAAGGCATTCGTCATAAGAATAACTCACTTTACTTCGCGTCGGCATTGTACGCAATAACTGAATGACTACCTTGAAAATTCGCGGTGATCTCAAGGTCGCCCAGTTCCTTCATTGATGTGCTGCCTACTGCATGAGCAATAATTACCCAAACGGCAAACAGCGCAGGTAATCCTGCTTAACCCCGTTACTACATTGCCATGAAATATCATCGGGACGTAATCTATCACCACATCCCTCTGAGATTTACATATTGTATGTCTTTAAAACCGTCATTCTGTTTTCCACCCCTCATCGCCACTACGAACTCGTTCCACAAATGGATTATGAAGCACGATATTGAAAGCATCACTAGCTTTGAAGTCAAATGTCAACTGGTTACTGAATGATCCTGCACATGTTTGTAGTAGCCGTATCATTTTCCAGGAGTTTCGCAGGTGTCCATTATCCGCACAATGCTCTCAGCTGCAAAACCCGTCATAATGTAGTAAAACTTCATGTGCGAAATGTTGCATTTTGTTGCATATGTGATCAAGCAAAAAGACCTTTCAATCTACTTTCATAATTTCCGCAGCTCATCAACTTTCATTGTTCATCAAGCAAACATGTCTCTGACTGAGTCTTGTGGGATAATTTCCTAGCATCGCTTAGGCCCAGGGATGCCAGATGGAGATTAAAAGCTTGGAACGGTACCCACAATTTAATTACTTGATTGATTTGCTTCATCAGAGATACGCCATGACTTTCGAAATTTTAATCCCATTGTGCTAATACTGAACACCCGTTTCGCGTCTTTGTGGAGGATTAAATGTGCATCGATTACTGGTTGAGAGGAAGCACCATTATAACGCGCTTGCAATCACCCGATGTAATTATATCTGTAGATAATTCAATTCTGATTTTCCCGGCGTGGTGACCAGGTTTGAGACACTCGTAATTTTTGGGCTCCTAAAGCTCAAGATAATGGTGTGGGGTCAAACGTTAACGAAGTCCTTTATGCGTTATTTAGTCGAAGTATGCAAAAACACCCGAATGTCTGCTCTTGAGGCGTGAACGCCGGGTGCGTAATTCTATCGGCATTCGGCCCAGCGCCGCGTCAGCCATCGCACGCTAGATGTCAGTAAGTGGAATGCCGGCCAAGTGCTTTCACTGCTGGTGTCACTCGTTGGATTGGCTCCGTGATTTTTAGTGGTGCTGTGAACACGCGTGGGATAATTAGAATGGTGGTAGGTATCTTAACTACCGAATGTACGCGTAGTATAGAAGTCCGAATATGGACGAATGAATATCGTATATTCCCGAAAATCACGGGCGTACCATCAATCGCATCGTAAAACAAAGGCATATAAAAATACACGAAACAGAATGAATAGAATAGAGTCAATTTTCACCACATCCACCACACGTTGAATGAGCGTGTGGGTGTTTATGTTCTCTAATAGGTTGGGACCTCAAACGTACAGATCTTCTCAACGTCGGATTGTCAGGTTCAGTGTTTTTTCATGCTCATCAGAACAATCTCTAGCATTGAATTCGACCTGATCAACATGCCGTCCGTGACTTGAGAGATCTTCGAGGTCAAGAACCGTGACCATACGATTCCCGTTCCTCCCAATAACAACACCAGTAGATGGATGTAGATTGTTACCTTTGAAATATATTACGTCGGCAGTCCCAATGCATTCCAGGTTCGTGCGCAAGGATCTCGAGTTGAATAGCTCTGCTGGACTTTTACCAGTAATTGAGTGAGCAGCATTCCTGTACTGCATCAAGAAATTATCAATACCTCGATCGAGATCATGGAAAGTAGCAGGGGAAATAGAATTGATGACAGGTTTCAAAGTTCGAACAAAATTATCAGCAAGCCATTTAGACTGTGGATGACGGGGAGCAGTAAACAAACGACGACAACCAAGTACTTTTAACCAATATTCGAGAGATTTCGCTGTGAAGTGTGAGCCGTTATCAGTAACCAAAACAATTGGTACACCTTCACGACTAAATAGTTTCCTCAAAGCATACTGAGTAA
>NW_008751812.1:1185106-1189170 GCF_000715545.1 Opisthorchis viverrini
GAAAATGTTTTCAGAGATAACAGTTCAAATAGACAATAAGCTTTCTGAGGAAAGTTAGGTATGAATCGGGAATAATATTGCAATGCACCAAGTATGGAACGAAGTTCGGGCAGATTAGAAGGGGATGGAGCATTGACTAAAGGCGATAAACGTTCTTTATCATTAGAAAAACGGTTTTCATTAACACTGTAGCCTAAACATGATGGTTTAGAAACAAAAGTGCACATTTCGAAGAAGTAACAGAAACATTTAAGTCATGAAATCTTTTGAATAATACAAGCACGCGTGAATCGTTTGTTACCTTATCGACAGCATGAACTATCACGTCATCTTGATAAGTTACAACACCTTCAAGACCGTCAGTAATTGAAGTAATCACATCTTGAAATACAGCAGGAGAGACATTAAGTCCGAATGGCAAGAAATTATATCGATATAATCCAAATGGTTCATTGATGACTGTGCATTCTCTAGGCGTAGCCCATTTGGAAGACTCGACAGGTGTCAGAATACCTTTTTGCCACAATGAATCTAGAGCTAGACGCACTGGTCCACGCAAACCCAAAAGGTACTATACGTCGTTTGAGGAAAATCGGGTCACCAGAAACCTCGAGTTTCACTTTTGGTATGCGCATTCCTCCGGTGATTTCGGAGCAGCTCGTGATCAGTTGTTTTAATTCGGTTTCGTCGAACTTTGAAATAAATAGTGAAATGTTAACGTTAAGCGCACGTAAATCTTTGAGACCAATGATTGAAGGACCAGAATTCGATACAAGAAAATAACAATCAACAAAGTTACCACTGGAAACTTTGACTGGTATAGTACACGAGCCAAGAAGCAGTAAAGCATGTCCAGTGGCACCTCTAACAGATAATTGTGTTGTTTTTATACAGCAGTAGGATAAAATGCTATAAGATCTGACTCAGGAATAATGGATTCGACACTGCCAGTATCAATGATAAAACTATGCTTTTTACAGGAACCTGATACGAGCGTCTTCGACACATGCATAGAATTCGATAAAACAGATAAAGACATGGATGAGATGTTATCAGTCAAAGGTTTGATATCAGAATTTGATTCGACAGTCAGTCTAAAATCTCTTTTGGACTTACATTCTGAATATGCCCAATCTTTCCACATGAAAAACATTTTGATTGGCGATGTATGCAAGTGTATCTGGAGTGGTCCTGTCCACACGAAGCACATTTGCCAAGAACTTTTTGGTTGTGTATTTGACGATTTTGAATATTCGAATTCAGTTGGTTGTTTTTGTTATGATAACGCATGTTGGTTTCAAATTTACCGTGTGCCCGACCTTCCAGCCCTTTCGACTTTAGTGCATTAAATAAAACGGTCTCGTTGCATTTAGTTACTTCTTGAACTTCCTGGTATCGATCGCAAATTTTTCTGATCGATATGAAGCGTTGATCAGTCTGTACTAGGAGCTTTTGCTGTAGATCTGGAAGATTAATTCCGGCCGTAGCCACTTTTGCAGCCCGTGTTTTTAGTTAGAGGACAAAATCACAAATACTCTGAGATTCGGACCGAATAAGCGAACTGAATTTCGCTCGTTCTGCGGCCACAAAATTGATAGGCCTGAAATGACTGAGAATTATCTTCTTTCGAACATCGAATGTGCAATCGATCGGCGCCGTAGGGAATGATAAATTCTTCACAAGAGCATAAGCATCCTTCCCAGTGTAGTGCAGGAAATAAGCTGTCTTCTTTTTATCATCCAGATCCGATTTGGTAAGACACCAAATGCTGAAGCGTTCCAAATAATTCTCCACCTCCTGTGCAGTTAAATCTACACTGAGCGATTCCAATTCAGATAACATTGTGATGAAAAGAAAAAATTCCGGACCGCGACGCCAAATGTGATGATTAGAATAGTGGTAGGTATCTTAACTACCGAATGTACGCGTAGTATAGAGGTCCGAATATGGACGAATGAATATCGTATAAACAGAATGAATAGAATAGAGTCAATGTTCGCCACAACGCGGTGCCATGGAAAGACAAGCCAGGGCAGTCGGAGCCGACGGCGCGTGAGCCTTGATGTGAATTCGGTTGCAGTGACCGGAAAAAGCCTATACGCTAGTGTCAGGTGTGATGGCCAGCAGGGCAATAAGTAGAGTTGCTAGGAAGGCAGCAGTGAAGCCAAATAAATGAAACTCCGTAAGCATGCAGGCAGCATACATAAACAAGGCAGTATTAGGCTTTCAAGCAAGGTTCCTCACCGCAGTAGCATCGAATGTTGAACGTCTATTCGACTGTGTTTCTTACTGCTTTCTGCTAGTGCATGTGCTGTGCTGGTGGCGTGAGAGGAGCCTTCATTTTATATGGCTTAACAACTAGTGTGCAACCGTCGTTGGTTCAACGGACCCAACGATATTTGAAGTCCCGAGAACAAGACGAAAACCCGCTGTGAGTAATCGGCTAACAAGAAGACTGCTGATTATTTGGCGTTTGATAAGTAACACCCACGTTCTCATGGACATTTGTTACAGTTTCCATGAACATCCCTCATTCGCGTGTGCACGCCCCAGATCAGCTGAAGCGGCAATGAGGGCTGCGGCTTATTTATCACGGACGCAAGCTTACACATCCACAGTACCTGCTCGCCGCACAGTCACACTCACCCAAGATGTGGCAAACATATCGTAAGCGCCTATTTTATCTCCCGCGTCCAGGTGTTCGCAGAAAACTTACGCACCCACTTACGCTTGCGAGCCGCCGGTTATCTACCAGAAGGAAAACCAATGAGCGTACAAAGCATGCTTAGCTTCGGGGGGCTAAATGTATCACCACCTTTCGACCACAAATAGGAACTTGACAAGTCAAATCTCGATAACGCGTCAGATTCGGGTTTACCGCAGTCTTAAGGCTCCACATGGTTTTAAAATGTCTTCCATATGCTTGTCCGGCAGGTACGCGGTGGATTTTAACGAAAGGTCTTCGCAAGTGCTTTTGAAGTCGTTCCTAACTCATATTCTGGTTGCATAAGCCTACCTGTTTCTCTTTTATGTTTTGTCCTTTCTCCTAGGTGTTAGGTTTTCCACGGATTCACGGATTGATACACAGGATCGAGGCTTTTGCCCAGGTTTACCCAGTCGGTTTTGTTCTTGTCGGTCAGTGGCTGTCGTTCACCTGAAAGGCACAAGTGAAAAAAGGGTGTAGCACTGCTCTTTTTGTTCTCAGCGCGGGGCAGTGTGCTAGCCAGCGCAAGGATTCGCATGAATAAACGTCCAATAGTGCTTTAATCTGAGTACTAGAAGGAGCGTGGACAACCGTCGGAGGAAGGTCATTCCACGCAGCTACTACTCGAAATGAGAAAAAATTTTGTCTAATGAATGTGTGCACATTGAGCTTGAAAATTCTCTTACTATGTCCTTGCTGTGTGTTGGCTGGGTCAACGGTGAAAAACCTGTTTGCAAAGCTTTGTTCAAACAGGGCATAAGTAAGAATTAGGTCCCCTCGGAGGCGACGGTACTCCAGGGGAGAGAGATCAAGCATCGCGAGACGCGTTTCGTATTCCACTGGTTTGAGGCCAGCAACTTCTTGCTAGCCACATTACCCACCTCCACGGATCCCGCTAGCAATCTTTCTGTCGTTCTAATCAACACCCGCTCTCTCTTACCTAAATTGCACTACATCCAAGCTATCTCCACTATAGCTTGTCCAACCTTCATTTGCATCACAGAAACGTCGCTCTCTCCTAGCACACCTGATGCTCTTATCTCCCTACCGGGATACACTATCTTCCGTTCTGATCGTTCCCACCGTCGTGGAGGTGGCTGCCTCATATACGCCAGAATTGATATGGAAGCCTCCACCATTGACGATCCACTACTGGCGGACACTCCAGACTCTGTTTGGCTTTCTGCCTGTCGGGCTAATCCACCGTTCATCCTCGGGTGTTTGTACATGCCCCCTCCACACTCCATTAGCTCGATTAATCGTCTATCTACGCTTCTTTCTCACACTCAAGCTCTACCTCACCCGAACAAACTAACTGTTGTGGATCTCATCCTTCCTGAGATTGCCTGGTCTCGGCAAA
>NW_008751813.1:0-9999 GCF_000715545.1 Opisthorchis viverrini
TAATATCTCAGTCCCGCTGTGCATCCCTCGAGCTGCACTGCAACCACGCAAGGAAGTGGTGCATATGGTGATCCATCATTACTCGCTATTTCGATGAAACCATAATTTTACCTCGGGCTCAGTACACATGCTGTTTTCCCTCAACAAATGATCATTGTGTAACCACGTGATCAAGCCCCCTTCTTCAGAGACTGTAGACAATTCGTTTTCTCGCTTGTTACTGACGAGCCAATATGCTGCCTTCCCCCGACCGGAACGAACTCCGTGGTGGGCTTTCGTTATAAATCTCTTGAAATCAAAACCAAACATACATGCACTGGTAAGAAACCTGCTGGCGTCTTGTTTACTCTGAAACAGTAGGATTTCCTTTTAAGGATCACCCGTCCGGCTGAATTAAGAAATCACTTCCAACCATACATCTCAAATTCACATTCGGGACCAGAAGCGTTGATGAACAGTCTTCAGGAATAATCACATTTTAAATTCTTGATATCATACGTACGGATCACCAAGAAATACGGTCGGGTACCACAAATCTGTTCCCTGAGAAGAATGCCCCTCGGCCATGGTCTGTGTTGCCGAGACTTTCTTACAGTTGAGCTACTTGGGTCTAATAAAGTAGCATATGGATTTTTCGAATGCACGTCGCACAGGCTTGGAATGGTACGTGATCTTACTCCCCCCCCCCACACACACACTCACTTGGGATGTAGTTTACCGCGGTAGTCGTACGGACGAGTTATGAGTGGAAAAACAATTGGTCACTGTCCATCGACACGACACTTCAATCGCCTATAGGTATATCGCTAGTGTCTCACAGCCAGTGACTGCTCCTGGATATCGTCAGTAACAATCCCAGGTGTGCATTTAGTCCAGCGAGTGAGAACAGAATGTGGTCAGGCAACAGACCATTAATCATCATTATTCGTTCTGCAAATACCTAAACTCAGAAGCAAATTCATAAACAAACAAACAGCAGGCAATCATATTTACACATACAGTTGTGTGCGATGAACTATCAAAGTATGTTGATGGATGTGGATGGAGTCCACACAGAACAGGCATGTTTGATTAACCAGCATACAGTATGTCATAATGCCCGGGGCGATACAACAAGGTGACAGGAGGCTGGGTTGCGGATGTAGGCTCGCCCGACGGGAGCTTGTCCGAGCCTGTGTTTGCATCCTCCCCACCATCCACTCGAGCCGGGAAAACGATCCGTGTCAATTCGCCTGATTGTTGGCAATTCTCGATCGCAATGGGGATACCGACCGCCAGAGCCAGAGCGGCCACGTGGATATTATCACATTCGCGAGTCATTGGCTCGACTTCCTGAAAGAGATGAGCGAAACGGCTTGTAATCTTACTGACTAGAACTGTCGAAGCATGGAAATTCCATGTGCTGAGGGTTACGTCTCAACCTTCGCCTGGGTTTCGTTAACATTGGGGCGACTGAACTCACGTGGACGCTTCCATCTTGACTACGTTTTGCTACTTGACGTGTGTGGCTCAATACAAGTTTACTCGAATGATTTTGGAATGACTGATTTTTTTTACATCACAGAGGCTTCTCTAACGGGCAGTGATGTTCCATCGGTTGAAATGATGCACAAACAGCCGTAGGCAGATGATGGGTGCCAAACAGTCATCGACCTGTCCCTTACCCGTCGAAGGGGCGAGATGGCCCAAATGGTTAGAGCGCAAATTTGCTGACAGGAAGGTCCGTGATTCGAATCCGACCTCCGCCACTCGACTTCCCCTGTCTAGGCTTGGGCAACCTGGCAGTATCCCAGCCCTCGCGCTTCATTCGGATGGCATGGCAGCTAGGCACCGGAAGGGTGCTACAGCTGAACGCTTTCTTTCTTTCTACCCGTCGAACCTTTGTTCTTTTCTTCACAATAAGGTTTTCAAATAAATCATGCATGGTNTTTTCAAATAAATCATGGTTGGACGGCAGTGAAGCATCGATGTGGAATACTGATGTC
Source organism: Opisthorchis viverrini (assembly GCF_000715545.1). Taxonomy (NCBI): domain Eukaryota; kingdom Metazoa; phylum Platyhelminthes; class Trematoda; order Opisthorchiida; family Opisthorchiidae; genus Opisthorchis; species Opisthorchis viverrini. Next base: position 1,986 of record NW_008751813.1, read on the forward strand.
ATGCTGTCGATGATTGATGATGATGATGATGATGATGATGACGATGCAACTCTATCACACATGCATCCTGCCAACGCAATTTGTTCCTTTTAGATAGTGGGCCAGCATCACCAGACCCGGACCTCTTTGTCTCGGTTGACTGGGCAATCCTAATGTTCGAGAATCGAAAAATCTGACTCTGTGCATAGTACTATTCAACCATACAAAGTGTGAAAATCCCGATCAACCGAAGATAGTTCACTTATTCGTTGCGCAGAACACTGCGCGATCAGTCTCTTCGAAGTCCACTTAACGTTGCGTACTGTTTACTTGCTTACTAACGGTTGACTCTCATGAAGAACAGCTAACCGGAGCTGGCGATTCTGTTCCCCTGTCTGGATCATTGACCGAGTCTTCTTAAAGATCGCATTGAGACACGTTTTGTTTTCTATCAAGATATTATATAAATGATGTCGGGATGGCATATTTTCTTGACAGAACATTACTTGTAGGGCTGCTAAAAACCTTTCGACAGTCAAGGACTCAGGTGAATTGGTCGTTTATGATGTTCTTCTTCAACTAAATGTGTTGCACAAAGGAAGTCTCGTGTTTCTCCGGGTAGACTTGTCAGATCCGAAGATGTGACCAGTAATGATGTGGTATTTCGCACAGATTTGTACTCATCAGGTGAATGCAGATGGATAGATCCGTCGATGTCCTGGTCGCCTAATTCGCCTCGATGATGCACACGTATCTTGTACCGTGAAACACGGAAAGTCTCACTAAATAAACATGACGGTTACGGGCCGTCACAGACAAACCAACTTACTGCAAGATACAGGAGTGTACGATCAGTAAGAACAAGAAGGAAGTATTATTTCTACTACTGCCTAAACGAATGTAATGACACGGGTGTACAGTACGGCAGATGAACCGTAACAACTGAACAGCCCTTCTATCGATAAATGCCTCGCGAGGTAACGCGAGTTGAGCACAGACCCCATCACTACTGGGTTTAAAACACACGAATCGGTGCGGTGTTGAATGTGTAAAAGAAACTGCGTTTTCGATCTTTGAGGAAATCGTTGGGAAAATGTCCAGATGCCAGTCATAAAGTTGAAAATGATCGCTATTCAGTCATTGTACGAGTAATGAACAAAGCGAAATCTATTCCTCCGGAGGTCGTCCGAACAAGAGGATAAGGAACAAGTCAGAAAGTGGAGATCACAACTCACCGTTTCACAGAATTGACTAATTGTTCGTCCCTCATCAATGAAGTCTGCGTAGAATGGGGCATTCTTTTGCATATAAGCTGAGACCAGAAGACTTTAAACAGTGTGGGTGGAAACGAAACAGAGATAAAAACATGAAAAGTCGTTTATGTTCGTGGGAAGATATGATGGACGAAAGCAAAATATTAGAGAACATATTGTGCTGGGTGACCAAGCAAGCGATTGAAACCTTCTTTTGAGATCAGTAAATGACCACTGAAATGTGATTCCAGGCGCATCACTTGGAAGCTGATAAATCAAGGAAGAAGGATTCCACGCGTGAAAACAGAGCACGTTCGCCACTTGAGAACCGGTCGACCTGGACATCATGCCCACTGGAAAACTGTATGACGAATCGGCTATGCAGTGAACTCGAGCAAACTGTGATTACACAGATGATGAGATGTCCACATTTCGGTCCCCATTTGCATTGCAAAAGGCGGCAAGAGGTTTCACACGAAAGATTATGACCAGAGCAGGCAGGCAGGCAGGCATTGACGCTTTCAGCTCACTCAAACTGACTATAAGCAAGAATCAGTGAGCAGTTTGTACAACCAAGGCAGACACACCTTACACCCCTTATCTGTAGCGTTAGTGCACGGGCAAAAAAGAACGAAGTAAGAAAAAGCAGATTCTCTGAGGATGATTCTTTTTTAATTCGGATATCCATACTAGTTTTTGCAAAATGCTTGACCAGTGGGCTGAACGCTCATAGATTGGTTTTGACAGATACCTGGCTGCTTACGTTATCAGCGCTATTCGCCGAAGGCCTACTGCGTCCTTGTAAGATTTTTTTCAGAAAACTGTCCCATCAAATGCTTCCATGCTGCCTCTCAAGTTAAGACCATAGGACGGCAAGTTATCTGATCGTGCAGAGCAATATGTAGTAGTCAGCCGCACGGTACATCGTCAGAACTACCTTAATAGATAGATTCTGGAAGCAATCAGACGACGTGAGCCTGGATATTCCGATACCGCGCTGCTGAACTGACCTACCTGAACACCTACATGACTCGTGAAAAAAATTGTGCACCATCGGAGCACATTTCCATGGGGATTCGCACGGGGCGTGAAAAAACACGGTCTTGACGCTCGGCTGTGCAGGTTGCTGTATTCTGCTTTGCTGGGATTTGATGTCAAGAAAAGGCATAGTGGCCTAGCCCGTGACCAGCTTTGGTGTGCATCAAAGACAGAAGTACATATTGAGGTTACAACAACAGGAATTCAGTGCAGTAGACAAGTAACCCAACCTGATTCGCATCAACGCGAGGTTTCTGGGTGGTCAGTGCATCAGGCTACTGACAGTATACATCCAACCTTGGCGCTAGATAGCGAAGAAACAAAGAGGGATGAACAAGGAGCCTTGGTAACTGACTTCTCGCAGGATGCACAAGTGGAACAAGAGAATAGACAGGAACCATGCTTAATGACAAACTGTTCGGAAAACATACCGTAGAAAGACGACGTAGTAATCAGAGTAGGCTTGGTCATTAAAGGTAGCCTCCAGTTTTGCAAGTGGTTCACCATCCACGGTAAATCGATCAACCATAGCAGTGAACTGCATGGGGGAGAATACAGCACATAATCACGGTGATAATGATGGGCAGATGAGAAACCAAAAAGTACAAGAGAAGTTATTCAGCAATTTCTTCCAACCTAGGCACCTCCGACGAGCAAGTTTACAGCGAGTAATTGAAGATGTCTGAGCTTCAACCGGTCAAGCTGTAGTCAACTTTCGCATTTAAAATTCGTACAGTAATCGTCCAAATAAGACAATCCTCAGGCAGTTGGCTTGGAATCAACACCGTCTGGGAAATTATCCCGCCCCCCTCCCCACCCAACTCCAGGTAAAGACCACTGCGTATGTCTCCCGGATGCTAATTTTACTCCAGGAGGCAAAACTCGCGAACCCGGTTTCCATACGCTCCTGTACCAAATCACTTTGAAGCCAAGTTCCTTAAGGTCACTGTTGGGAGTCCCAGAATACGATCTCTTATGGGAAATTCTAAGGCATTGGTATCGTTCAGCTGTAGCACCCTTTCGGTGCCTAGCTGCCATGCCACCCGAGGGCTGGGATACTGCCAGGTGGCCCAAGCCCAAACAGGGGAAGTCAAGAGGCAGAGGTCGGGTTCGAACCACGGACCTTCCAGTCAGTAAATTCGCGCTCTGACCACTTGTACCATTTCGCCCCCAAGGCATTGGTATGAGTTTCAAGTTTCGACGACTGGCCCATCTCCACGTGAGGAAAAGAACGGAAAACGTGGATCACACATCAGCCGGTGCGGTACTTTGAAAATTCGAACAACCATGCACCCTCCATTTCATCAAGCTCCTCACACATGGGCAATTCAGTAGAATCCTAGAGAGGTTACTTCCCTGGATTATACAGTGAATCAGATCTTGGTGCCACAGTCTCCACCCCCCCCCCCCCCCCCCACGGCACGACACGGCGGGGCGTGACTCCCCCAAAAGACCGTTTTAATCGGTATATCAAGATTGCTGTGACATAGCTTATGTTCGGGGGATAGGTAGGTTGACTAATCGAGCTTCAGTATTGCAGAAGCCTTCAAGTTTCTGAAAGACTGGATGACTGTATTGTGTATGAGTGAGATCACGGACCATCTGGAGATGGTGGTGATCAGGTTGGAAGGTATCGACAAATAATCCCATTTGCAACAGAGAGTTTTCGTCGAAATCCCTCCAATTCGGGTTCAAGTAGAACAAAAGTTTGATAGAAACACGGGGACTGCGCCCACCTGATGAGCCCAAAAAAGAGTGTAGTCGGTTGTGCGCTGTCGAGGAGCAACCCTCTGCGAAGTTTGTTGTGTTTAGGTTGGTAGGTGCTTTGTTAAATCTGAATGAAAATTCACCACCAAAGCTTGCGATCAACAACAGACTCCAAGGCTCCAGATCCACCCATAAACGTTTGCATCATCTTGAAAGACCTAGCCCGGATTGCTGATCGGGTATGCTCGGGAGCCTCGATACTATCGAGTTCAGTTAGCACAAGACCATCTAGCAAAAATGCGGTTTTGTTAAATGACATTCAGAAACAAAACGAAGAGGTTCAGCAGGGGTAACCCCGCTAATGAACCAGGCGATGGGAGTGGGTTTACACCCGTATATTCCGATAAGTTAAGAAAATAGTTTAACTGAGCCATCTGTCCCGAAATGATTTTAAGACACTTGCTATGCTGGGGGATACTGGAACCGTTATAACGAGCCCAGGGCGATAAACCATTAGAATCGGTTCATGAAGCTCTGCAAAAAATCCCTGGAAATCGACTATAAGAACCCTTCCATTTCCTGATCCTCACACCAACCGAAGTTGACAACTGGCACTCTCAACCTGCAAGCGATAGCTGATTTTTAACCTTGCTGAAATTAGAAGTTTGTATCGCTTACACCACGCTTGGCGAATAGGAAAGATCTGTGTGTTGATCAGCCAGCCATGCTGACGACGGGGGCGAACTTGCGCCCAAGAGGAGGAGTGTTAAACGTGGTAATCACGAGCAAACGCGACGAGTGGGTTATGACGTTCTCGTGGATCAATGTGTGTATGTGTGTGTGCAGGCTGCCGAGAACGGTCTTCTCTGGTTCTGTCGGCTAATCCTTGACATAGTAATGCCGCTCTGACATGGGGAAACTTTCTTTCAGTGGGAACAAGCAAGTTGTCGGATTCGGCAATGACATTCTTGATGAATATCTTCTTGAACGAGCTCACGTACAATAGTTGACAGCCAAGATACTGTTCGTGAGGTGACGGCCTTTCAGATGCACTTGTCTTCATGTGGAAACTGACTACCTTGATCAATACGTGGTGTTTTTATTTCGCAGGGCTTAAAAGTACCACCTCAATAACTGTAGCTTTTCACCGTATTATTAAGAATAATTTCCATACCAAACATTCTTGTCTGACTGGAACCGTTGGTGGCGTGACTTTGAATGAGACGTTTCTCTCGTTTTATCAAATATTCTCGTGTAACCCTTCCACACCGATCGCTTGCATTCACTCTCTATGTCTGTGACCATGCTCTTCAAAAATAAACGATAGTAGCAACACTATTGTCGGTAGACGTTTCCACCCAACCAAAACAATTTTGGAGCGTTCCTGATAGGTGGTTTTTGTTCGGGTGAATGCCGCATAGTGGTTCACAGACCAATACAGAAGTGTGGGTGAAAAAGTCATGAGCGAGTGTCTAAAAAAGATTGGGGACTTGTCAAGCCAAGTGAATGTGGAAAAGGTCTTTTCTTGTTGTACTAGATGCCAGCTTAGAATTTACACAAGGGACCGCAAGTACTCCGTTAGCATCCACACATATACAAAGGCTCCAGTCACAAGTCGATTCGACTTAAGAGGTTTACTATGGGAACCAAAGATCTTTCCATTCTCCAACGACAACCACTCCGTTGAGTACGGTGCCTAGGTCAAGCAGCATATAAACGGTTTGTTGTATAGTCATGTTTGACACACTGCATCGAAGTCAAGAGCAGCAAAAGAACGCTGCCGATGTAGTTCCAAAGTGATGCGAGCAACACCATGCGACACTGCGGAAAAGATTCCCAAGCGTATAACAGTGGTGTAGCACAGGTACCATTCCAAAGGGAGTCAGGGTAATTTAACCACATCTTCGAAAACGGGGGCGAGATGTCTCAGTGGGTAGAGCGCGAATTTACTAACCGGAAGTTCCGTGGTTCGAACCCGACCTCTGTCTCTCGACTTCCCCTGTCTGAGCTTGGGCAATCTAGCCCTCGCGCTTCCTCCAGGTGGCATGGCAGTTAGGCACCAAAATGGTGCTACAGCTGAACGATTTCGATTTTTCACCTTCAAAAACAAACAAATTCTGAAGGAAAGGAAAATAGCTGTCATAGCGTCCACCTGATAATAGGTCGCCGCAGCTGCATAGTTTCAAAATTAGCAGCGCAAGAGATCGAATGCACTGATTCAGGGTTAGACGAGACCTTGAGGTACCGACCAAAATCGTTCTGTCGTGCGGGGAATCCTCTCTATAGGGGGATCACGAACAGGCTTGCAGTAAGCACCAATTCACGAAGGACTAGTCAATTCGTTGTTGAGTCATTGTTGACTGTGTTACCGACCTGGTTGCCACTGCGCCATTGAGTTAATTGGTCCAACTGCCGAAATGAATGCGGACAAACAGTGAATGGCACTGACTGCTGTGGTGGTATGTGGTTCATTCCATCTTGTTCATTGTTCTTTCAGACCCACAACTTTCAGCTGCTGATAACAGCTGAGATAACAGCTAACGGATACGGGTGAGATTCTCTGTCATTACGGTCGCAGGTTTGAGGATAGTCCCGACGGGGCCTAGGGATCTGGTCCGTATTTAGCACACTTTTAAAAGAATTACCCTTTCGTGCCCCTATGAACAACCAGTCATTTTCAGAGTCAAGCGATCTCGTTGGACACCGATTCTTTTGAATCTGTAAGCGAAAGTCCAGTGATTACAGCCCGTTGACATTTATGTAGTGTGAGAAATTTGTTCAGAGGAACAATTTTCAAGAGTTGTGGAAACAAAGGAAAACACTGTGCAGACTGACACATCATGGCCGGAAAGCTCCGGCCATTACGCCGGTCGGATTATGGCATACAATGTGTCGTCCAGAAGTATCCAAGCAACAAGTGGAGTTCGTCAAGGTTGCTCCCACTCTCCTTTTTTGTTCAATTTTGTCCCCAACGTCATCGTGAAGTGCACACCGCAATAGGCCATGAATCTCGGTATCGAAGTCAGGTCTGAAGAGAGATTAGTGGCCTTGGATTATGCGGGCAACATCGTTCTATAGCTTAACAATTAGTGGCCTACGCAAAGTACCCTGAATTGGATATCGGGGATGCTCCCATGTTTCAACCTTTGTATACAAACCAAGGTGGTTTAATCGCCCCCGTGGAGTGCAAAATGTCATTTACTAGTCGGAGTGTTTAGCTAAAGTTCGCCTTCCGTTGTGCACTGGGCATATGTCTGGTTGTTGGGTCGATCCCCCTTGATTCGACATGACTCACAGACATGTTTAGTTTGATGCTCCCTAGCACTCACCTTTCAATCTACCCTTCAAGACTGCCCGCCCTGATGGTGGTATGACAGTCAAACCCCATTGTGTATTTCTGGTGTATTGCTGTCAATGGTGACGATGCTTTGAGTTATTCGGACGCCATTTCTTCGGATATCGCCTTAATTAGGAACCCAGTGAGTATTGGAGGCTTCGCTGGATCAAGCCGGATGGAGAAATGTTGGAGAAAATACGAACGCGTATGGCACACCATGGTTCGAATTCACCTTACACTTCTGAAAACGAGATCTTGCTGAAGAAGGCTAGAATCAAAAGGTCAGAAATATAAGGAAGACGAGTGGTGTGGATATGAGCACTGAAGTGATGAAAATAAAGCGAAACTGACGGCTTCATTAATGCTCCGAGGTCGAGATTTCCGCTGAAGTCTGAGCTACAAATTAGTGACAGGATATAGGCTTGTAGTCACTGACAGAACAATAGGTGCTAGCATTTTCTTGAGGAGTCTTGCTTGAAACTAGTAACTAAAATCACCATCATCATCATTGTCAGCTGTTAGTGACAGGAGGCTTGTAGTCACTGACAGAACAATAGGTGCTAGCATTTTCTTGAGGAGTCTTGCTTGAAACTAGTAACTAAAATCACCCACCACATCATTGTCAGCTGTAAGAACCGCGTACTCGTCGTACAGTGATTGTAGCTGCCGCAGTTTCGCTCACCGATGATTCGGGGGGGGG
>NW_008751813.1:11038-51035 GCF_000715545.1 Opisthorchis viverrini
TGTTCCAGAATCTGTCGGAGGGTGAAGATATGGTTGATGCAACCACTTGCAGGACGGAACCCAGCCTGGTTTTCACGGACCCCCCTCTCCCTGTGTTCAGTCAACCTTCGAAGGATAAGGCCAGAGAGCACCTTCGATGCCACAGCTAACAGGCTGATGCCACGGTGGTTTCCACATAGCGTCCGCGTACCCTTTTTCAAGATAGGGATAACTGTTGATATACCCCATTCTGCAGGCACTTTCTCTTCGCCCCACATAGTACCAATAAGATTTGTCAGGTGGGTCACCAGGAATTTTTCGCCTTCTTTGAGGAAGGTTGGATACAGATCATCCGGTCCTTGTGCCTTCTCACGTTTCAGTACGGCTATTTCGTACCTTCTTTCCTCTTCTGAAGGGAGACCAAGGTTTACATTCCATTCGCCCCTATGCATTATCTCCACCGGCTGTGTTGGAGGCCAGCTGAACTGCTCTTCGAAGTATTCGGCCCATCTCTCCAGTCGACGTTTTTGCGAGTGAATTAATGAGCCATCTTTTTCACTTATCGTTCCACTGACCGCTGCTTTCCTAGGGCCAGTCGATCGTATCAGTTGATAAAGGGCACGGCTGTTTCCCGTAGCAAAAGCCTTCTCCATCTCCCGAGCCTTCGATATCCACCAGAGCTCTCGCTCCTGCGCAAAATAGGATCATCATGGTGCATAATTTGACAGAATATTCGACCCCAAAGTAATACGTTTTCCGATTTCTGTTTATAGCAGCTCCGAAATAAGATTACAGAAGTCTTACCTCAACAGACAACCCCCTAAAATGACCGAGAAAACCGAAAACTTCTATCAGCAAATGCAATAACGCGGTCAGAAAAGCACTTGCCCCTCCAACCAGTTTGAGATAATTTTTCTAAGTGTCACACAAGACAGTGGAACCTCGATCGTAAGGAAGTGGAAGGCCATCGTACCCGATTCGGAAATAGGAAGTGAAATTTCAAGGAACCAGGAGAATATAGTGGAGACGTGCTACTGGCGGGGGGTAGTGGGATAATGCATGCATAATGACCTGAAGAAAGGTACCAACTAAACTGTCCACTTATCATGTATGAACTCAATCAGAGTCGCATGAAGAACAGGGGTTTGATAGGTGAGATGAAGAAAAGTCGCGGGGGGCTCATTTGACTTCCAGTATGACTGTCGACCGAATAGGTGGACTGGGTTATCGAGCTTACCTTCTTCTAAAGCAGGTGAAGAGTGATTTTACGGCTTCTTTTGTGTCACGTGCACATTCAAGATAACTTGTTTGGTTACCGGGAGCCCGCTTGGTAGGGTGCATGAGGCGGGCATAAGCCAGTGAACAATTGGCGGAAAGTTCATTCCTCACACGAAAAGGAGTGTCTAAATCTCGAACCGGTAGTAGGAGCTTATTGCGATCTTACTTCAGCTGACAAGATGTACATTCCGTATGCGTTTTTCTGTATTCCGCATAGTCACCTAGCACAGCATCGATTGGCCAAATAGGTGAGCTATGTACAGCCTCAGTATATTTCCCTCATAAACAATATACGATCGATGTTAGCTGATTTTGGATAATGCGCAGAACATAAAGTAATGGGGACAAACGCTTTTGGAGTTTGCAAATCGTTCAGCTGTAGCACCCTTTTGGTGCCTAACTGCAATGCCACACGTAGGAGGTACCAGGGCTGGGATACTGTCAGGTTGCCCAAGCTTGGACAGGGGAGGTCGAGGGGTCGGGTTCGAACCACGGACCTTCCGGTCAGTAAATTCACGCTCTAGTCACTCGAGCCATTTCGCCCAACATACACTTATTTGGTTCTCACGGGAGACCCAACTGAATCTCTCGTTTATGATGTTCTTAGTCAATTGAATGTGTCGCGCCAGCCGCCTTAGGTTTCAGTTGGTACGATGCGCCACAATCGTTGTCGTAAAGTCCCCAGCAGCCTTATAAGCAGTGGGTCACGTCTATACAGCGTTGAGTTTGTTTAACGGCAGACCGTCGTGTTTTAAAAGTGGTATTCTATCGTCTGACTGTACAGTGAAGAATCGTTCAGAAAAGAAAAGCGGATGGCAACCTCTAACGTGTGATAATCCGCAGAAAGCAACGAAACAAGCGGACATGGAAGGTACTCCGTGTTTGGGAGACTACTGTCATTTTGAAACTGTTGTAACCACACTTTGGAAAAAATTTGACCGCCCACCTGTTCGTGAAAATCCTCCACCGTGAATTGTGTGTAGCCGAATGAAATTAGAGCATCACGGCACTCGTCACATTTCGATTTCAAACTGCAATATGAGAGCAAAGTGAAATTGATTATGATCAGTAGAAGCCGATTGCAACTGAGTGATGATAATCCCCAATGATTGCACACCACAAAGATCATATGAATGGAATAATAATCTGAGGGAGACTGATGGTCGTTTTCCCCCATCTGAAGAAACTGGTCAGGAGGGGAGCATACATGGACAATGCAAGCTAGTTAAGAAAAAAAAGAAGGCTGAGAGAAAGCCGTAGGACACGGCCATCAACGAGTATTACCTTGAGGACTGATCAGTGACTTGTCTGTGGTCAAAAGCACAAAACGTAGTACGGTCTACTTACCGTTCAGCCTGCTTGAGCCTTTTCCCGTTCAATAGGTATTCGATGTAGGCAAAACCAAATGCACGGTAGAAGCAATTGCCATCACGTCGAAGTCGCCGTATTCCTGTGTATTTCTTCTTCAAGAGCTATAACGTGTCCACAGGAAATTTTGGATTTAGTTTAGTTGAGTTCATCGAGCCACGGATCAAACAACCTCTCTGTTATCGAGATTACGCTAAAACGACAGTCAAGCAGTCAATGAACATAGCTAGTTGAGCAGAGCGGTGTCCATTTCCGGAATAACAACGGGAATATCTGCGACAAAGACTAATCGGATAAGTAAGCGAGTAAGTGGCTAGATTGTAGACCCATAGTTAGTGTACGGCAGTGGTCCCCCAACCGAGGAATTGTGTTAACTTCTGAATGAGTAAACAATCATAGTGTGACAAAAAGCCTGATTTTGAGTGGATGGGACCTTCAGAGAAGTGACCGGTCAGAACCGCTTTTATCTGCCCTACTGTGAATGACTGCTGCTCCCCAAAACACTATTTGCAGAAACAATAACGTATCGAACGGGGAAAATTGCACCACGACTACCAAGCGAGATTGACCGAGAAGGAACATAGTTACCAGAGAAACGGAGTCTGGTCTACCAACATTATTGACTGGTGATTCTTGATCATTATGCATATCCATAGCGATGAGCTGGCAGACACATAAGGCCTTTGGTGCGTTTTCCAAAGGTTTCATTCATTAGTTGTTCCACATGGTGAATGTTTGTACACTCAGGTTCGTTTAGCCCACAGACAGATTTCAATCTTCTGTTCTCTGCCTTGGCGGTTAGGACAGCCTCAGCCCCGTTGTTATTTCGCTCACTGGGCTGAGCGAACGAACGGCCATTCGCCGCACAACCTGAATCATCAATAGACGTAATACACTATTCATAAGGTTGCCGGGAATTCTTCAGCACGAGAGCAGAGATACTGCAAGGTTGCCCAAGCCTAGACAAGGAAAGTCGAGATGTAGAGGTCGGGTTCGAACCAAGGACCTTCCGGTCAGTAGAATCGCGCCTTAAACACAGAGGCATCCGCATTCAGGGTACCGCTGTCAAAAATATGGTACTAAGGCAACTTCCTCAGGACTTATGATTACTACTGGAGTGATGTGATAAAGTCTGTCCACCACTAAGTTTGCATGGAGAATTGGGAGAAAACGAAGTTTCGAATTTCGACAGGAAGCTCAATTGAATCCAGCTAAAGCCCTCATTCAGGATGGTCCGCTTGAACTGAATGTGCTGCACCAGGCCGCCTCGTGTTTCAGTTAGCACGATATTCTAGATATCACAATACACTGCCTAGCCATAACACACTACTCGTAAAATCGCTGAAAACTCTTCGGCAGCCCACGACCGATTTCGCCTTTGTTGGAAATGGACTAGCATAAACGAGACAGACGGATCCAGTTGAGTCCCCTGTCAAAAAAAAATTCATCGGAATATGTCCAATTTTGGTCCAAGTAGAACGTAGGGTTGACAGAAATTCGGGGACTGCGCGCCTACCTGATGAGCCCCAAGAAGGGTGAAACAGGCAGTGGTATGTCAGAGTTTTAGCGATCTTATGAGTAGTGTGTTACGCCTGGACAAAAATAACGTATTGTTTTTGGCTGGGTGGCAGTAAAACCATGTACGCCCATACCCAGTCAATACTTGTTGCTCAAGGTTGCGTGCAGTGTAGAACACTATGAGAATACAGGAGAAAAACACATATAGAGGGGCAATTGTAAATTTTTTAGCATGTCGACTAATCGTTTGATCACCTCTGGAGACTCCACAGGCTCTTCACACAATGATACGTTGAGTGACAACGAAAAAACCTTGACTACTTTGTGATGTTGCTTCATTTTGACATAATCAACTCACTTAGGCTGACTTAAGATGAAAAGCTATGCAGCAATGTTCTCTGCACAACTCACTACTCACCGGTCACGTCCCGACAAGAGATCCTCAGTGGTTCCTCTCTATGAAATGATCATGTTTTGATGGTTTGCAAAAATTCTGAGGATATTACTTCGGATGGAATGACGTTGATGAATTTTTTTGTTCACACACGAACCAAAAAAGTGGAATTCCGATTTCACAGACGTGTTACGCATGTTAGCGTGCACGTCGGGGCGAGATGGCTCAAGCGGTTAGAGCGCGAATTTACTGACAGGAAGGTCCGCGGTTCGAACCGGACCTCTGCCTCTTGACTTCCTCTGTCCAGGCTTGGGCAACCTGGCAGTATCCCGGCCCTCTTGCTTCCTTCAGATAGCATGGCAGCTAGAAACCGGAAGGGTGTTACAGCTGACGATTATTATTACTATATATATAGCGTGTACGTCACCATTGACGATGAACTATGTGGCTGCGTGTCCGAGCCAAGGAAACGATGCTTTAGGCAGTCCGGATAGAAACTAACAGCAAGAACGCCACTTCCGTTGGCAGCCACATCTTGCGGTGCCTCCAACCAGGCGCAGTAAGGATCACGCGGTCCCCTGCCTGGAAGGCGAGTAGCACCAACAGCACCCAAACGTTTCGTAAGCTCCTTCATAACTTCTTCATCGCTAGAGACAAAACGCGCAAGCTCAACCACGCGTTTGACATGACGATAATAAAACCAATCTTGGAAGTATGACACTTTGCATTCACAAGTAGTGATCCTCACGAGGTGGACGGCCCGTATTTGGAACTGCAAAGCCTAATAGAACAACGACCAGTGGAACAGCTGTTGCATTCAGGTTGAGCCAGTTGGTTCTGGAGTTCCGTCCAAATTTGAGATGTTGAACAGAAGCATTTCAAGTCGAGTCATTTGCTTGGAACTGTTCGCACAACGTCATGAACCTGTGAGCGTAGCAAGCCAACATTCAGGTTTCTCGATTGCCGAGCTTCATGAGATATAACGCCAACCGAATTGGTACAAGGGAAACCTTTGTGTACCTTAGAAGACTGGAGAGTGCTCATCACAGCAAACCAACGCGAATAACCAAATTTTTGCAAAAATACCAAGAAATACGTTGATCAAAACCATAGCCTTGCATGATACCTCCGCAACTTTTTCAAACTTTGAGTGCTACGGAGAAAATTGCAATTTTGTGATAGTACATTAAGCCAACTCAATTACGCTGCTTGTTTGGCAAACGGGTATATAGCTTGTAAAATGATGCAGCAACTTCGTGAAGTAGTTGAATTCCGTTGGCCCGTACAGGCTATAGCCCCGCAAAATTAGCGTCACAGGAATCGACGGTTATAGGCCGTTCGGACTAACCCTTATCATCAAGTCCATCTCTCAAATTGCCAGCTCTGGGGCGAGATGGCCCAGTGGTTAGAACGCAATTTACTCACCTGAGGATTCGTGGTTTCAACCAAACCTCTGCATCTCGAGTTCCCCCGTCTACACTTGGGCAACGTGGCAGCGTCTTAGCCCTCGAGCTTTCTTCGGGTGGCATGACAGCTGGGCACCGAAAGGGTGTTACAGCTGAATGACTATTTCTTTTTAATTATATTTCCGTGGGACACATTTTAAGAACAGTTTTTTAGAAGAGTCTACATCCGGCAGCGTCACTACGGAAGAGCAACTGAATTCACGAGAGGGTCCTCCTAAGAAATGGTTTCTTTCCACCAAGATGTAGTTCATTGTCGAATCCCCAACAAAATCCTATAATTTCCAAGTTCAAAACATGGCGACATCTCCTGAACGGTGCAGGTCCACTGCTTTGCCAATGTCTTTGCGGATAGTCGTCATCCTTTAAAGGTCCGCTTCGGCTGACCTCCCCTAAAGACCAATTTTAGTCAGTCCTCTAACCAAAGAGGGGCAACCAAACTAGTACCAGGCAGATGGAAATCATGCTTCGGGACCTCCGACCATCGTTGATGGAAACTTAGCTGTAACACGATTGGTCAGACATACACTTGGTACCGAAATTCCAGAAATCTCAGCGCCTGTGATTTTCATACCAGTATTTCTTATTGGAAAATTCTCCTCGATGAACATGTAGAATGATTCCTATTTGAAATTGGAGGTGGCCTGTTAAAAGATATTGATTTTAAGTCATGAACAATGGGGCCGTACCCAAGTGGCCTTAGTTTGGAGCTGGTTTCTTTTCGGGTGGAACGTTATGGGAGACTTCAACCACAACCATAAGGAACTCCAGGCAGTCGATAATGAAGCCAAATATCCTAAAGTACCGCTGCGCCGTTTTGTTGTTGAGAAATGCGGTCGAATCCAGTAGCAGTTAAGGGTAAACAAGCCCCAGTTGTCATCTTTAAAAAATGCGTACCCCCGCTTAGATGCGAGGATTTAGAAAATCCGGACGATCCATCAGTAGTGAAAAAATAACAAGGCAATGAATAAATACTTTGTTTTTTGGATGTCGAGGAGTGAATGAGACGGAGGGGCTAGGAGTCATTGTGAGCTCCAAAAGGATTACACACAGACTACTCACGAAATCCTGAGTAGCAAGATATTGTACATACGTGCATAAAATCACCGGTCGAACGATATCCACAGAAGTTCAATGACTGACAACACATAGGAAAGTGTTCTATCGGCAGGGGGCAGGTTGCTTTCGAAGAGCTTAAAATTAATCACTTATTCCAGTGAAGAAAAACGCCACACAAATCTCAATGATTTGCCGGTTTTTCCCGATAACGGACCACTGCCATTTGTGACTCTTCCACCTTATTACTTGACGCAATTTTTCACACGTGAGGCGTCTGTTTGATGACCAGTATCTTGTTGTCAACGCTAACCATGACTGTCCCTTACCTGACTTCCAGAAAATGTGGCAAAAAGGAAGTACAGTGGTAGCGTTAATTGTTTTTTTACCAGGTATGTGCTCACAGAGCTTGGCAATTAGCTCGCAAAGGTTTCCTTACCATACTGGGAGATATGGTGAGTGTGCACAGCGACGATTCGAAATCATTCGAAAACGAGCGCCCCCAAACTGACAGAACACTTTCTAATTTTTTGGACAGCGAAAATCTCCTCTTCCTCCGTTGCGTTTGGACATACGTAAACAATGTCTTCGAGAAAGGCTGCTCACGGCAGAAAAAACGTCGGATTACGACGACTTATTCCACTACGCTGCTTTTGACCTTGAAAATTTCATAAAATGTCTTGCTACTCTTAGTCATATGAGTAGTCTGACTTAAATTCGCCATGTGATCAACAGTTTTGAGTTAAGTCCTCCAGTCCTGCCCACAGTCCGACATCCAAAGAATAAGAAAATATTCCCTCATTCACTTGTTATCTTTTAGTGTTCATTAAATCGATATCCTCGCTCTAAACGGGAGGGAGCATTTTTTGAGGTGACACTATTGGGGCTCATTTGTTTACCTCAGTCGGTGACGAAGCACTTGCAAGCGAATTGGAAAGCTCAGTGTGCTGATCAACTGCCACCTGATCGACAGCCGCTTAGTGCACCTGAGCTACCATTATTTGGACGGATTGTCAAGTGCCGTTTTCTCGGTTGAGGGGAGACTCTCCTAGAATTTCTAATTGATATTTCATCCTTTAAGTGAAGCTAGTCTATACTGAAGAGCTGAGAAGCACTGTGTGGCCATTTCATGCTTCTGGGAGGGGTCGTCAGCAGTGCCTATCTCACGAAACTCCAGGGAGCTTCAAAACCTGGGACCCCATGGATGGTAGTTCGAGCACTACCAACAGTCTATAGGTTTCTCACAAGACGAGTGAAATTTCCATCTGAGAAGTTGCCATCCAAGGAACCGGGCAACACGTGATGAAGGCAACACGTGACTGAAGGATGACGAAACTCCTGGCCGGAGGTTGGCGGGCTCAAGACTTCCTGAAGTTTCATGAGGTGCACACTGCCGATTATTTCCAATAAGGATAAAACGGCTAAAGAGTGCTTCCCGGTACAAATTGGCTCCATCTACCGGAGGATATCTCAGTTGAATTGTGCCATTCTATTAATTCGATAGCTTTAGCCCACTGCCTTCGTGACAGCCAGTAATAACGTGCCTTGTAAACTGGTAGGTGACAGAGTGGCGACAAGAATACCTGGCCACTCCCTACGTATCGTAGCCTAACAATAAAATCGCGTCTCTAGATGGTCAACGCAAGCTTTCAGTAAAGGCTTAGCGTTTCGCTCGTATTGAGCCCCATTCGCAGTGCACATCTTTGGCCTCGCTGGTATGTGAACCTCAGACACATGCGAGGTGAGCGTCTGACTACTACTTGATAAGTTGTAAGCTAAATCTGACACAGGCGATGGGCGGCATCATTTCATTCGTGGTCTTGTTTCCTTGGACTAGCTGTGCGCCACTCACAGAATTCAAGAAATGGCGTCTCGAATAGAGATGGAGCCGTAATATAAAAGATCCTTCAAGTCAAGATCCATGAGTGTGCTCAGTTATGGGAATATGCCGCAACTCGGTAGAATACCAGTGCGATTCGCAAATGAGTGCAATCCACCGATACGACTTGGCGTTCAAAAACCCCGACCTAGAGAGCCAGTCGCACAGACAGCACCCAGACTAGTTATGATCTCTTTCATACCCCTCTCCCAGATGAAAGATTGGCCACCTCTCTGCTTGCTACTCTCTCTCTCTGC
Organism: Opisthorchis viverrini; assembly: GCF_000715545.1. Taxonomy (NCBI): domain Eukaryota; kingdom Metazoa; phylum Platyhelminthes; class Trematoda; order Opisthorchiida; family Opisthorchiidae; genus Opisthorchis; species Opisthorchis viverrini. The sequence goes on from NW_008751813.1 coordinate 20,231, forward strand.
TACTCAGAAGTAGACACGGAAAATAGCACTCTTTTCGATAAACGAAGATGCGGCATGTGTAATACATGACCAAATCACCGCGGCTCTTGGATCTAGGCATATTCTTCAGTTATAGTCCCTGTTGCACAACCGAACAACTGTTTTGTAATTGTTTCCATGCGGATTTGTCTACATCAGCGTACAGACTACGGTACTGAGACAGCGGCGTTCGAAGACCTGAAGGCGTCACAGAACCGCTGCTCGCAGAGGTCAAGTCTCACATTCATCCGACAAAAACAGTCCTGTAGCCAGATACACACGTCTATTGAGATTTAAGGGTGTCGCTTTGCTGTCGTGTCTCAAATTAGAAAACGTGATCCGAGCATTGGAGATTCGTGCATTGATCTCATCTGTCACACTACAATCGGAGCTAATACAACTTCTAAGATATGTAATACGCCCCACAACCCCTTTTGGGTCGTGATAGCATGTTCAGTGACTGCATGTCCACGAGAGTGAAAAATGCACACCAAAAGGGCAGAACGACTCTGACCAGTCTGTCCCAAGACACCGTGCACTCTTTTCCCTTGTGAAGAGAACACAGTTGTATGCACATTCGAAATCGATAAAGTTTGCGTTTGGGTTTTGTAAACCCTCTAGTGTTCGTCATATTACATAGTCGATCATGAGAATGAATAGAAATAGATAAAACGGGGCAAAACTGTCTCACAACGGGTTGTAACAAAGCTCCTACAAGTCTGGATACACAAAGAACTTATTAGATTCATAGACTTCTTGGGTACTGAAATCTGGAAAAGGCCAGATATTCAAACCAGAATAACTAATCATCCGATCCTAGAAGCACTGCACCATACCAGCCCAGACAATTAATATTAAAAGGCGAATGGCTATATCCTCTAGTTGAGTTGGGAAGTTGGACCCACTATTCATAACAAAAAGAGGGCTGCATACAAAACCAACCTCCAGTTTTTCAAGGTAGACAGGATGTCCAGAAAAGTCTTCGTCAAGGGTCGTGAGGGGTAAGACTTCCGAAATTAGTGGGGAGCTGGCTTTTATCTGAAACAAGAAACCAGTTGGGCAGGCTCGTAACTAGGAAAAACATACATCGCTTTCGATAGCCTCCTGCTGTGCGAGTGTCGCCTCATCCGAATGTAGAGCGTCTTTGCCTTCAACAGAGTCCAGTGCTGCGGTTTCTGTTGATATGTCGGAATAGTTAACTATTCAGTTCATTGGCTTACTTACCTCTGACCATCACAGCCGTGCACGTTAGTTTTGTCTAGTGGGTACGTCAGAAATCATAAATATATCCGACTTCCAAACCGTTAGCACACCAATCAGACTGAAACCAAGAAGGACTCTGAAGTCAGCCTATATTTGGACATATGATTCTGAAGAACTTTGTCAAACAGCTGCAAAAACTCAGTACCCTTTGAGGTTTAACTTGAGGGCTAAGGCACTTAGTATAGATTGTTTCATCCTCTGTTTTCACTCGTCCTGTACCTTCCATCCAATTTCTCCTATCCACATCAGGTCAGGGCAAACAAAGCACTCTGGGGAGCTGAGTTTGTGAAGGTTATCCAGACCAACGAAGCTACGGAAGCGTCCGCCCTATAGCTGCTGCGCTGGATACGTTACCGGGCTTCTGAACTACTAACCGTCAAATGAGAGATGCTCCACAAACGGCGGAGGCCGACTGCTAACAGCCGTCGGATGCCATCCGATCGAAGTCATGGCTGGTGGATGGATTGACCAGGAACTTTACATTTTGGTGAAGGACATCCCACATCAATAAACCCCCACCATTAGCTTGTTCAGGATACTTTGTACAGTGTGTAAACGATTCTCAAAATAAACAATGGCATATGCGTAATATGGTGTACGGATTCAGCTTCCGGGAGTTCAGTGTCACCGTTTTGTTGATTCCGGTGACAGGCCCAAAAGAGGTTGTCACACACGAAGTTGCACAAACAAAACATCGGAATGGTACATCCATGGCGCACAATGCTGGGTAATTAGAGACACAAAGATGACTATTTATACTCATATTCATCCGGAAATTCCATCCACAGAATATTTACGCATTTCACGCACAATTCGTTTATTGATTTCTTTGCGTCCAGTCGAACGGAGCCAACAAAATATTTCCTCTCTGGAATGACATTTGAGGTAGCAATCCAAAGAACTCCAACCCTGAGTCGCTATGCCTAGCGGTGTTCCCCTAGGCTCCGTACCCGATCCAATGCCATTCGCCAATTATTTATCTGTGTTGTTCCGCTGGCCATGCCTGGTATAGGTCGACGACCTCAAAATATGGAGAGTAATCAAGACCAACACCACCCCGATATGAATCATGACCTTGAGGAACTGTAGGATTGAAGTGGAGTAAATTTTTGGCCCTCACCAGTCCACCTACAGGCAAAAATCACAGTGCTTCGGGTCGCCATGATGTAAAAAAGGTGAATTCCCTCTTCTACCCTATCCCACCCCAATCGGAATGCTCTTTCCGCCGATCCCAGAATTAAGACTGGTCAATTTGTTCTCCGCGCACCACGCTCAGCTGCAGCTGGATATACCGGCTTGGGTAGTGTATTGGGCGACCGAGCGGAAGTGTCCCCAATTGACTAGATACCCGTTGATAGTTACCTTTGCGTGATTCGTTTGGCATTGTCTGTGAAAGTACCTCAGGAAAGCAACATTGATTTCACCCTGTCTACTTACGCCCCAACGGACAGTACCTCTGGATTTACCAAAGACATTTTTTATGACGCTCTAGATGTTCTTTTACGACGGGCAAAAAGCTCAGGCATCGTTGTGGCTGCTCATCAGCCCCGAAGAGACTGGACCTTACTCTGGTGTGTACCTCGGCGACCCAATGAGCTATACCGGGGGGTCCGCGCGACACTCGTAGTCTCTCATACCAGGCTGGTCGATGGTCTTAAAAGTCCCAGTGTTCAGATCATTGCTAGTGAATCCTGTCTCCATGTTTGAAGACAAAGAAGCATAAGCCCTACTGAATAGACTGATCACTACCTTTCGGCATATGTCTTGCAACTTTAAAGTGCAAGGTAATGCTTTAGAATGCGTAGTCTCTGAACATATCCCTTGCAATTCAAGTGGAATCCTTGGAGGTTGTGGTGAATTTCACATACCACCGTAGTTGCATTAGCTCTGACAGAAGTGTGTGATGAAGTCAGCGTACGAATCCCAAAGACCAGAATAGCGTTCACTAATTCGCGTCACTTGTGAGATCAAAAACGCTTATCACTTGGTCTCAAGGGTGGCGTTTAGCAAGCTACAGTAGAGGCTGTAATGTTGTACGGTGGCGAAGTGACGCCTCTTCAGCTTTTAGAACACCGATGCCTGGGAAGCGTTGCTGGTGTCGAATGGCGTCAACGGATTAGTAGCAAGAAGATTATAAAACGGGTACTTGGTTGCGTGGTAGGTACTTCAATCGCGGAAAACATACAGCGCCGTCGACTGCGATGGCTCGAACCTCTGCTACACATGCCCAAACACTGTCTAATGAGACTATTTTGGTTCTCTGTGCCTTCTTAAGAATGGCGGAAACCGCCAGGTGGACAACGTATGACTTGACAGAAGGGTGTGAAAGGGAGCGGAGAGTTTGGGTTTTGTTGGTGTTGCACGCCCTCCAGGATGGGGTCTTGGGACTCCTCCTGAGCTTAGCTGGAGACATTGCATTAAATGGCGGCTGATCGATGTCAGTGGCGTTCGCGTTGTCAGTCTCTTTCAAAGTTGTCGGGTTGAGCATTTGGAGGTGTAGGTATCTCAGAATGTTTGCGATAGGCCAACACCAGGTTACCCCCCTCAGCCACTTTTTTCTCTTCGTTTCATTCTAACGCTTCAAAGACAATTAGATAAACTTTGTGTTTGTAAGATAGTGAAGCATCAATATCAACACTGATGTTTCTATCTCTTCACATCTGCAAAGTATAAGTGCTGCTACAAGACTGTGGAATCAAACCCAAACCTCATGCTTGCAGACGAGCAAATTGATGTGATAGGCAAATTTGTTTACACGGGCAGTTGTATAAGCTCTGGTGGACTGGCTGGAGATGAAATTACTTCTCGAATCGGGAAGGTCAAGGCACCTTTTGCCAACTTCTGACACACATACCGCCGTCATGACGTCACTTTGTGTCAAGGGTAGAGTTTACACTGCAGCATTTACACTGGTAAAATGGCGCAAAATCGCGCTTATGCATTCCAGCAATCACCTTCAGTGCGCAGCTTGCCCGATTCCCGTTCCCCTGGAGCGACGAACAATGCACACTGATTGACCCTGCCATTACTTCAAATAATTGCCTATAACTTCCACGCTCCTCTTTCTCCGGTAACCGAAATTGCATCAGATAGAACCAACGCACCATTGATACACAGTTTATAGCTGATAAACGAACTGACTGACTGAGACTTGGAGCTTTAGCAAGCCCACCCAGTGGGTTGGGTTCATTTGCATCTTATGTACGCCGCGAAATCTACGTTCCTGATTGGAGTTGTTTTCTCAACTTCAGTCTTTCTGCATCTGCAAGCTTGAACTCTCATGCCCGATATGGTGATTTTCTGAGAATTATTTCTAATGTCATCTGTGGTTTCGGAACTTCTGGATCCTGAGTTTGAACATTCAAAAATGTTCTTGGGGAGGCTCATAAATGACTGGTGAAGCTACAATTCAGCGGTCTTGGCGATAACCTGCGCACCCATAAGCGGAAGCTAAAGTCAGGTCTTCGACGATACTTCCACTACTCAGATCTAAAAATTAGAGCCAAAGCCCACGTATCAGTACATGAATCACCAAACGGTGATACTGCTAACAATATCTTGTTAAGAATCCAAACGACAACGCGGACTAAAACTGACGGCAAGAGCTGACCTTGAAGCTTGACTTAAGCGGGCTCGTAAGCCCGTAGTGGCCAGAAAACGCACCTCGTATGCATTTCCTGTCGCAGTCCTTAACTCATCCGAAGGCCACTGCTTGCGAATAATGGCATCTCTCAGATACGGAAATTAGCGTGCTCCATGGAACACATTCCAAATCGGAGCGTGAGGACTAATCACTACAGCGTGAACATCACACACTAAACAGCGTATACAAATAAAATAGATTTGAAGGGGAAATAACCTTCTGGTAATGACGGATATTTAAACCTGTAGCGTGGGAAGTCAAGAAGTCAGCGGTATTCGACTTCCGAGAGGAGGTAGCGACGGCGCACGTCGGTTCTGAAATGTGCAGATATAGAGATTGGTGTTACTGAATCCACACACAGCACACACAGCACATATTCGCACAGGTCGGGTGATACAGGAAGGAAGCCCGGAGCGTAGTAACAACACACGTGTATTCAACCGAAACCGAAACCGGACGTCGTGAGTACAAAGAAGAGTCAAGATCAATCTGATAGGTGTACAGGCAGGTTACTCTTTCCTGTCCGAGGCTCGTGGTGGCTCGTCTGTGTACCTGCAGTAGGAAGAGAGGCACCCATAAGGTCATATGTTGGACTTGAAGGCAGATACAGTCGAGTTTCAACTGCGTTACAAACCGCTCAGACGAATGCCGCGGTTTTGGCAATGCGGCGCGGCTGGGACGTAGATGAACATGAATGCCAAAATCCGATTCAAAAATATGCCGCTGTGATGATTCGTACCTTCATTTGGCTTCCATTATAACACTTCACATTTCGTCAATTGCATAATCGCGTTCGTCTGAATACGGAAAACTACAAAACCGCGCGCTTGTACAATTTCACACAGTGCAAACGCGGTCACGTGCTGCGACTCTCTCTTCTGATTTCGCTCGCGCTCGCAGCGGTCATTCGCGAGTCTAATGTGCTAACTCTGACATCAAAACATTTCGAACCATCTTCGGAAACTATTATATGTGGGAACTGTTCAGAAGAAGACTCCCGGACCACAACTGGACTATTGTTAATTCGCTGACCTGAGCCAACGACAAACTGTTTTAAAAAGAACAATTATTGGTGAGTCTGTTCCATGCGACCTCTTTATTATTGCACGCCCAATCTAGCGTTATTATTTTCATTTCTTTGCCACACACTCCCAGTAAAGTAACTTATTGGGTAGCCAGACCACTACACCACCGATCGTGGCTCTCCTCTAGCCAGCAGTTCACACACCTCTTACTAGTAGGTGATATTAAATCTCCCAAGACCTCCTAAATGGAACGCCAACGCGTCCTGTCTAGGAGACGTTTTGCAGCAGCGTTGATTAAATTCCTTCAAAAGAGCACTTGAACTCAACATGCCGTCGCAAACACCAGATACCGCGCAGGCCAACCATTCCCCCTGGGTTTGGAAACTGTCGACAAAATATGCTTCCTCGATCAGGTGTTAATTAACGCCCCAATGGAACACACTGAAAGCCTTGTGCTGGTATTTGACTTTTTCTGATACTGGATTAGATATCCCGAACGGCGAACGGAACTCAACCCTGCAGACTTCTCAGGAATGTGCGGCTTCCTTGATCAATCAAAACTGGGACCATCATCAGTGGAAGAGTTATACAGGAACATTGCTCCGAATATATTATATGTGGGAACTGTTCAGAAGAGGACCCCTGGACAACCATGATTGGATTATTGTTTTTTCGCTGAACTGAGCCAACGATGAACTATTTTAAAGGGCGAATCTGTTCCATTTGACCTATATATTATTTTATACCCAATCTAGCGTTGTTGTTTTTATTCCTTTGATACACACTCATGGTAAAGCAACTTACTTGGTAGTCGGAGCACTACAAAACCCACGAGTGACCCAGCCGTTTTATCTAAATTCTACAGAGAACACTATACGTGTCTATATTCAGCCACAGTGTTTTTGTCGCAGCCATTCTTGTCGAGGCGCAACTTCGAACGGCCTCTAACGAAACTGGTCTTGTTTCTGACCTGTTTCTGACCTGAGCCTAAAGGGTTCTCTAACCTTGTCATCACACGTGTTGTTTAGGCCGGTACGTGTTTTCGCTATCTCGTGAGCACGTTACTTGAGTCGGTATGAACTTTGGGGCCGGTGTATAGAAGCCAGCGCAACCCCACAACTTAATGTTTGAATGGTTTTATTATTTTATTATATTATGTATGGTACCGCATTTGTTAACAAAACTCTATTTAACGATTTTGTTCTTGGATTTTGCACGTAATTAGGCATGGTCCAACAGATTGCCGGAAAAATCTATTCCATTGGAAATCCTGAAGGCTCCGTTCTGGGATCACTGCTAATTCTGATCTACGTCAACGCCCTCCAAGACGTTCTTTTAAGTTCACGTCTACCCCCTGCGGAAGACTTGAAATCCTGGAGCTCTGATGACGCGGCCCTCCAAATCGATCTAGACGCCGTAAATCACTGATCGTTGCACTGGCACTTTCCTCTGAATTGATGAAAAGTGTGTCCATATCTTTTTTGGAGGGAACTCGGCGAACGCCTTCGCCATGCAAGGCGATATTGGACCAGAAGACATCACGAAGGTAGATACCAAAAAGAATTTGGATATCTGGTTTTTCTCAGACATGTACTCCTCACCGCACTATGATAAGTCGGCTTAAAAACATTTGCAGATCTAGGAATGACTCGGCGCACCTTCTCCCGTATGGACTCGCATGGACTTCCAAATGACCTATGAGGCCCACGTCAGACCGCTCTTTGAACATGCCAATCAAGTTGTCTACTCAGGGCGCAAGAAGGACGTAACTTCCAGTAAGCGTGTCGAACCAGCTTCAATAAAAATGGCTGCCGGCCTTAAATCTGTGGAAAATTTAGCGCGTATCGCAGTGCTTATCCTCTTCCCCCTTGATTATCGTCGACTCCGAGGAGACCCAATAATTACATATTGTCCGTTTGAACGAGGTTTGTGTGACAATTTCTCACTGTTAACCCAGCTAATATACAATGTAAACATGACAAGAAGACCTTCAATCTGCAGCAATTGACGGTATTTATTTGGTACCTAAAATATTTCCACAGGCTCTCAGTATTAACGTATTCAAGTATCTTTCGGTGACGCAATTATTAGTTTTAACGGCTGTCAGTGATGTCTCCGTGAAGGCCGTGGGACATTTTGTGGCCAAGTTTGATTAAATGCGTGTTTTTGGCCATCGGATTTGAAAATTCAGAGAGGAGCAGCCATTCGCGACCCATGCAGAAAAAGGTTCCATAATTTATCAACAGCCGTTATATTGGACAAGGCCGAGGAATTCGTCAGAGCCGATATGGTTTATGTTACTTTATGATGGCAGGCACCATATCGGGTGCACGGGGAGATTTTATCTTACCGGTTTACTGAGTCATTCATAGTTATATTGAACGGATGGGGGAGTTTATGAGTAGAATGAGCAGCAAGTAAAATGGATTCGGTAAGTACTTTCGTTTCCTGGCACTAAATCACCGGATTGCGAACGTGACACGCTCGGTAGGAAAACATTACGTTTAGATCCCTTTACTCTATTCTTCTTGTATGTATCTTATATGCCTCGCTTTAGTGCTTCCGTCTTTAGTGCATATACTGCCCTTCTTTTTGTCACCTGAACGTAAACCGCTCTCCAATCTTGTCACCATACACCTTGTGTAAACCTACAGGTGGGTTTCGCCAGCCTGTGACAAGCTTGCCTTAAACTGATCCGAACGTCGGGCTACCATTCGAGATTAGCATTTAACAAACCGGTGCACAGGAGCCATCGTAGTCCCACGATTCAAGGTACGTAAGCTTTATGATTGTATTATTGTATCGTATCCATGGCACCGGATTTAATAACGATGCGTATGTATTGTAGTTCACAGCAAGTTAGAAGAATACGTAAGTACTGACACGGGTGTATTGGGTACACGCGGTCAAACTGGTCCGCTTTCGTGGCAGCCAAGCAAAACAACTGAGTCACATATCCAGTCAATCCACAGCGCTCACGCGAGCCAACCAATCGGACACACATCCAATCAGCCACTCAAGTCACATGTCAGATCGATGGTGGAACGACGAACGGACACACACACGCGCAACTCTCTGACACACCGAAGCAGCCACTACAGTCCTCCACCGCTAGATTTAGCCAACTCCTGTTTGATGATGTTCGACCGGCCTTGACTCCCTAGCCGACCGGCGCAGAGACCCTTACCCATCTGTGGGTGTTTCCAAGCTCTCTTGCTTCAGTCCGGGGTACACCTGCACTGGCGTCTCCAGTGTTTGTTCCGCATCCGGTCCATGCTTCCTAGTTCTGATATGGTCTAAATGACGGCGTATTATCCTCCCGTCTTCGAACAGCATGCCAATAAGGTTACGGTTAGTCGATTTCACACATCCACGCAACCATTCATTATCTGAAGGCTGAAGTTTGACGTAAACCTCCTCGCCATCTCGTAATGCGTGAGGTCGGTCGTGTTTATCTGCGTTTTGCTTCATGGAGCACTGCTGCTGTTTGACCATAAGCGCCAAATGCTTCCGCAGCAGATCCAAAAGTGTTCGAAGTCTTCGTCTCATTAGCAATTCGCAGAGAACCTGACTCGTAGTAGTGTGCTGCGTAATTATGTACCGCAGCAAAAACTTGTCCAACCTTGTTTGTAGGGGAAATGAGCTTCGATTTCTCAATACATACAATAACGTTGCCACCTCGCCTTCCGCCAGGCCGTTAGAAGCGGGATGGTATGGTGGTGTTAGAACATGCTCAAACCCGTTGGCTATCAGAAAATGCTGAAATTCCGCACTGGTAAAAGCCGTGCCATTATCAGAAACAACCGTATCAGGCACACCATGCGATGCAAAAACGCTGCGAAGTATAGACATGGTCGGCGCACTAGATGCAGTTCTAGTGGGTATCGCCTCTATCCACTTGGAATATGCATCGACAATCACCAGGATTATGTAACCTTCAACAGGGCCACAGTAATCCACGTGTATGCGGCTCCATGGTCGTGACGGCCACTGCCATGGTGATGTGGGCACTGCTACGGGCAAAGCCCTACTTTGCTGACACGCTTCACACCCTTGCACGACCATTTCCACATCGTGATCGATACCAGGCCACCAGACATAGTGTCTGGCTAAAGCCTTCATTCGCGTGTTACCTGGATGGCCTGAATGTAATTCCCCTAAAATGTCCGGACGGTAGCGCCTCGGGATTGTCACTCTTACTCCCCATAATAAACATCCGTCCTCTACACTTAGCTCCGACGATCGTTCATAGAATCCGCTTAGTGCACTTCCAACATTCTCCGGCCACCCGTATGAAGTGAAACGAAGCACTCGTGAGAGTTCTGGGTCCTTTCTTGTTTCTACTCGTATTCCCGCAGCAGTGATAGGCAAATCATTAACCCAACCCATTAAATTTACCAGTTCGGCTGGTTTCTGTGTGTGTAATGGTACATCTCGTGATTGTAGGCGAATTAGGGCATCCGCTGTGAGATTCTCTTGTCCTGGAGCGTACCGCAAATGATACTGATAACATGCAAGTTTTAAGGTCAAACGTTGCATTCTAGGCGACGTCATTTGTTGTATTCTTCCCAATGGTCCCATCTGGTGACCTTCTACACATGAAATATTAAGAAATAATTATTCACTAAATGCAAACACTCACGGCTAGCGCCTGTATGCCAAGCAACAGTAGTTTCTCGGAGCACAAATCACTGATCCAATGACAAACGTACCGTACAACTACTATTATTATTAATAATTCAAACTGGTGGGTAACATACAACCGGGCATGATCATTATGTTAAAGCCAGTGTAATAAGATGACTGGATGGGTGTCTGGGTACAGGGAATCGCGCGGAAGAGGGACAGTTTTAAAGCCAGTGGGCATTATCCCATGTGGTTATGGCCACCCCTAAACCAGCATGGGCAGGAATGCACATTTACTACTGAAATTGTGAAGAAAATATCGAGCAAGATCAAATCGTTATGACTTGAAGGTGACGGGCAAAGGGAGAACGAGGCAGGGCAAAACAGCATGCCTCCTGTCTNAAAATATCGAATCAAATCGTTATGACTTGAAGGTGACGGGCAAAGAGAGAACGAGGCAGGGCGAAACAGCATGCCTCCTGTCTGACACATGACAGAAAAAGTGCACACCGCGAAAAACGAGGAACCTGAACAACGGATCTGTTGAACAACAGGGCTGGCGTCAGTTTGAACTAAAATATGGAACTACCGGCGAGGCCTCGTGGCCCTGGACATTTGGGCCTGTGGCCAGGGTCACAAAAAGCGTGAATGATGATGATAAAGTGGAGCGAGTGGTAATGCGGATAAACGATATCAGGAATCCCAGAATCATGGTGTACTGTGGAACTGTTGGGACTCATTATTGTCGCCGCTGTAGTGAAGTCGGGTATAAAAGTTACTTGTAGAGTGTTGATTCCTTTCTTCTACCCTTTATATTGTATAACCTGTTTCCCCCTTTCTTGTTATTCTGGTCTGTGCCTATACCACCCTTGTTGTTTTTGACCTGAACACGTTCTTTGACCTTGTCACCGGACGTGTCATTTAAGTTCACACGTGGTTTCGCTAGCTTGTAAACACGTGGCTCCGCGTCGGCGCGGACTTTGAGACCCGTTAGGAATTAGCAGTTCCTAAACCGGTGTATAGAAGCCGGCGTAGTCCCACGATTTGAGGTTTGTAAAGCTTTATCATTTTATTATTGTACTTATAGTACCGCATTTGTAGATAAACCTCCATTTGAAAGAATTGGCTTTTGGGGTTTTGCGCGTAACTCGACGTGGTTCACCAGATTGCTGGAATCAATCTATATAGAGTGAGCTGGTGAAAACACACAAGCCGGAACGTAAAATGTACGAAAAATTATAGATACGGGGAGCACAGACTGGAAGTCAACCGAACTTGTTAAATCCAGAGGAAAGGTTTGGCATATCAGAACGAACGCTTCCTGGGGGCGGTTGGGCTTGATGAGGAGCTTGTTTGTATCTACGGCTAGTGGAACGAGCGGGCAAGAAAGTAATGTCAATAGTAGGAGGAAAATAGTTGCGGATATGACATCAAACCGGGCGTGGCAGTGCCGTGCCACCATTGGCATGATATGCCTCAGTTCTTGGACAGCCTTATAACGGACGTCATATTTAAGGTCATTAATCTGGGATGTGAAATTGTTGAAGCGGCGAGATTTTTCAGGATGGCCAAGGAAATCCGCAAGGGTAGAATGAGACCATTGCTTGATCGCAGGTATTTTTGAGCTGGTTGGGCATCCCTGTGAACGCAGATTACAAGTAGGTTTGAGTGGATAACTGCCAAACAGGCGCCCAAACCAGGTATACCCGGGATGAGAGTAATAAAGTCCAACGAGTTTGAGGAGACATCCGTTCAATTCACGCAGTAGATTTCAGTTAAAATACGGTCCCCCTCAATTGTCTTAGGGGCTCTTTCCCAACCAATAATAGCCTGTCCGCTATTCTTCTTTACAGTAATCCCACCCCTGCACAGCGGATACCCTCTGATCAGATTCTTTAGCTGGGCAAAAACGACTACCAACCCTCGTATAACCCACCACGCAATAGATCGCGCCAGCCAATCCAACGGCTAGCCCCCCCTGCTCGCCGCATTGGCGGCTGTCTTCAACGTTGAGCAATTACGCGAATACCCTCACCATGTCCCTAGGCCTCCTGGTCGAGTGATACCCCGTACAAACCACGAAACGTAACTCTCACCACCAAAGCTGCACTTCTGAACCGTTATCGGAATGTACTGCATACTCACCGAGTAGCGGCACACGAAAAGTGATGTCATACCCTCATGTTACGTCGGCAACCTCAGTCAGGCCTTGGTTGCTAGGTCAGTAAACAAAAATGCATTCTTTCATAGGCTTAGTTAGCTTGCTGTCATCCCTTTTGAGATATATTTAATAATGGATATTTTGTCTAATACTCTCTGACACTCATCAGGCCCCGCTAATCTCACACCATTCACCCCCATTCCTAAGCTTCAAGCTTCGGCAGCAGCTGCCCCGAAATCCCTGCATGACCGTTGTTCATTCGTACTGGTCCCAGGCATACACACATTGGATTTTTACCTGAAACGTTACTCATGACTCTACATCAGTCAGCATCTACGTGCATCGATCCATTCATGTAAACGAAAATCCAGGAATGAGCATCTACCGTCCGATTCCCGCAACCCCAACGTCTCTTACGGGGCTACTTGAAATAGTGGCGTCATTGCAATGGCATAGCACTACCCTACCTGGCCCGAAGGTACTCTTACAGACATTTTCTTTACACCCTCAACTGTCCTCTCTCTCATCCGCACCTCAATTTTAACAACTAATAAATTGCTTATCCGTCCCCAACCTCCTCTGAGACGGGTTCTTTCTAGCCAGCTGATCCCTTCATTCGGATCTAACAATCTCGATTTTTGGATTTGACTGTGCCCGTCCCACAAGTTCAAGGATTTTACTTACAGTGTTGGTACGGTGCAATGCGCTAGCACTACTGCTGCCCCGGAAATATGTTTTACACGTGACGTCCTACCAACCGCTGTTTTAACTTCGTATGTATTTAAAATTGCCTCCCATATTGAATCACTGCCCTCCCGGTTTACAATTCAAATGGACCGCTCTTTTTGGACTGGTGTAATTAGACCCTATTTCAATTTCACAAGACATCTATATTTTCCGTTTTCCTCACTGCGCAAATCGGTTATACTTATACTTACTTATGCTTATAGCCGCAGGCTACTGACACGCCGAAATTGAGTTCGCCAAAACTATAGGGTTTTCGAAGTTGCCATTTTTATGTGAAGTTAGTCTAATCAATTTGCACCTTCCAGTGACATGTTGTACGTGGCATTTTGTTTAAGACAGCGAAATGTCAAGGTGATTGACCATCGCCGGTTTGGATTTTTTGCCGGTTTACGCGACATAAAACAGGAAATCGCACTTTAGCATATTTCGGCGTTCCGCGGTGTTCCTGAAGAATAAAAATAACATCTCAAGAGTATTTAATACAAATGCCACCCTATAGGATCAGTCGCAGGCGTTTGTTTGCTTTAGTTACGTCAGATTTAATCAATGGGATATGTTTGTTTGGTGAACCTGCTCACAAGACATTTTCCCCATGGATCTCGTGTTCCATAAGTGCAATAAAGTTAGATAACAGCACAAACTTGCAGTGGCAGTGCGAGAGACGCCTGTGGGTGATCCTCTTTCCCAGATATGCATTGCTAGCTTGTAGATAATACAGTGCTGCTAAAATGCTGTGGGCGTCTCTCCCATTATAACTGACGTTTTATAGATGGTGACCACCAATCATGAAGCGGTCACCACGATGACGGTAGCCTCCTCGACTACCTACTGTAGCTGCTGAATCCGTGTCTATGTGCTGCGCTAAAAACGTATACACAGTCAACCATGAACTTACTAGGTGCGACGAATTCCACGGCTTTTGCTTCGTCTGCAGGGATGTCTGCTGCAACGGTAGGAGGCTTTTTCATACAAAAGTAGCGAATTGCTGCTCTTTTTGGGGTCTATACAGGCGAAAACAACGAAAGGTTTCGTCTGGTACTCTTTCAAAGCGACCTGAAATGCATTGAACGAGAAAAAACTTTGACGAGCTAAATTCTCCACAAAATCATCTTCCGCATTCCCGTGCTCAGCCATAGCAGCCATTTAAACTATGAATATCCCGGGTCTTGAATATCGTGTGGATTGAGTAGATTTAAACAACTTTCAACAACTGCGGCCGTTTGGGAAGATCTCATACGCAGTTCCGTGGCAGCTGGTATTCTGTGAGACGGAGATTGACACAGGGAATCATACAGATGTAGGCTCACGGATAGTTTCCCTTTTGTTGGAGAACCGTGTGAGTGTAGACCGGGCACCAGCCAGTTTGAATGAATAAGAGTTCTAAGAGGCGTTTGGGCAACTGCAGTCCAAGGTCGAAGCTTGGGAAGAGGGGCGGCGAGAAAGATATAGAATGAAAGCAGTAGCGCGTGGTGGGTGTTAGGAGGCATGAGATACAACGGCGTCGATAGAAAAGATCTAAAAAGGGATGACAGTAAGCTAAATGGACCCAAAAAAGGTGAATACGTTTGCTGATCTAGAAGCCAAGTACTAGTTGGGCCAGAGTAGGTGCCTAGTCCTAGGAAAGTAAGATCAAGGATAACCAGTCGCCGAGTCAATGGTATCAACTCCAGAAAACGAATGGTGCATGGCAAAAAACAGCCACTAAGTGCTGGCTTTGACTGCTTGCAATCAGGAAATCATACGTTATTAGCATTTTGTGCATATGATCGTTCTAGATGACAAGAGGGAAGAACATGTATGATATGCTTGGATGATGAAGTGGACTAGGGGTGGTGTGACACCACCAGGACGAAAGTGGCAACGCCTTGCACGTCGACGTTAGCCGTGAGCCTCACAGGTACTCTCAGGCTACCTGATGCATGAATTTTTTCAATATTCTTCTTTATTATTTTTTATGGAACAAACGGGAGGACAGCTGTCTTCCGCTTGTATATCTTGGTGTTGTGAGACAAGCGACAACCTGAACAAGGCCAATCCAGCAACAGACAAAGAACAAAGCTGCTCTTTTTTGATTTCCCTGAATTAAAGGCCAGTCCCAGGACCACCGGCGATAGGCGATACACCCGTGCTACTGGAGGGGTGGCGAGTATACGAACGCACCATGGTGCAACGTAACAGGTCTACCCTCCCTGCAGGGCGTACCCGTCCATCACACGAGATTTTCCTCCCTCGTGCATGCTACCAGATCTGCATGGTGGAAGAACATCCAAGCAATCACGAGTGCGGTTTTTGCATTAATACGTAACTCCAGGTACCAGATATTTTATCCGGTCGGGAGAAATCCTCATTTGCACTTTTTGTGACCATGACAATCTACTTAACCGCACAAAACCATTCACGGCCAACAGTGTTTTTCAGCACTAGTTCAAGTCGATCGGCCTCATCTTTGGACTAGTAGTACCTCATTCCCCGTTGTCGTAGCCTCTTTGTAATTCACAACCCACGATTTCTCTCCATGTGACAAGGACGCCGCTTTTTTTTCCTACTTGTTGTGTCCTTCCCCGCCATGATTATTTTGTACTGCCTCAATCATGGTTTACTAGTACGCTCCCTACAAGCTTGGAAACAAAACCATAATATTAATGCTACATTGTAGGGCCAGTGTGTACCCAGGGTATTCTTGAGTCCTTAAAAACCCATGGCGGTTCATTTCTGTTATTCAGATATCCGTATCTAGGTTTGAGACTCAGAAGTAAAAAGGGTTAGAAAGGTTCACTGGGGTGCGCTAGTGTAAAAGCAGGACTGTAGTCCGAAACAGCAAGCCGCGATCAATGTTCACAATTCGTAACTGCAGTGAAGTGAAAATACCCTATTTCAAAGATGAAAATAGACATTCAGGTGGAGATCGGAGGGGATGGCGTTGTGTGATCGATGCGATTGAGCGTGAAAAGGCGAATTCCAAACCGACGCCGCTTTACCACTCGCAGCTAGTGGTCACTACCAGGGCGTTACTACAAGGGAATTGTTCGTGTGGTAGCTGATCGCAGCTAGTGGTCACTATCAGGGCGTCACTACAAGGGAATTGTTCGTGTGGTAGCTGGGTCCATCGGAAGCTCAGAGGCGCAGACGGGATCGGTGGCATTTTCGCGACTTAATTTAATTGGGCACGAGCTGAAGGGTATTTGTTCCTGGCGAAACGAGACGGAGTAAACTTGCAGCCTCCTACCAGAGGGAGTGAGGTGGTATCAAGAATAGCTGTCTTGATCGCCTCTTTAATCAGATAGTTTGGACATGACTGCAAAACTGAAGATAGGGCGCGAAAAACCAGGTTGAACAATCAGTCAGATGAGGCCTCAACTCATCTCAGGGACGTGGAAAGAGTATCAGGTTAGCCTGAAATAGCTAGCTGCCTTCACAGTTTTAGGCTTCTCTAAGAAGTGTAAGCGTTTTGTAGCTATAACCAGACATTGAAGAGCACAAAACAGTAAGTTCGCAAAAGCAAGCTCAACAGCTGACGGTCAACATCCAAGAAAGGATACCCGTACGGTTGATCATGACATCGTTACAAGTCGTGTTGAGAACGGCGTGGTTTTGTTTCCATTAGGCTACAGTGTACGGGTGTTGGGATGCAGAAGATAAGTTGGCTTAGGTTTTAGTACTCTCAGCGAACAGATTTCACACCAAGTACTCCCCATTCAAAAGATCCTTGCCATAGCGACACCCAGTGATAAACATTTGAGGACACACGAATTCGTTGAATTCTGGGGCTCAAAACATACGCTTGTGTTTTACGACTGCACTGTATAATGCTCCTTTAGCTATAATTTTGCTGCTTCCAATATTGGTTTTAGAAGTGGATTTTGGCATCGCAATATCCGTGTGCCCACTTCTCCTTCGTTGTCGACAATGCGACTAATTCTAAAAGTACTAAATTTGCATCCGTAACAGTAAGGCGTCCAAAAACGTTTGACGGGATGAGGAACGAAACTAAGTCGGGTGAAACAATTTCATTTTAGATTCGTTGCCGGGTGAAAGTGGTCTGTGGAAGACGGAACGGCGTTACAACACATTATTATTAATAGGTTTATTTCTCAACTTGTAGTGAACATGACGATTGAGGCACCATCGAGTTATTACAACCTGAACGCGGCTGGCAACACCAAAACTGGGAGGAAAGCACAACCAACAAGGCAGGCTCATTACGTAAAACGTCACTGCAGTTATGGAAACTGAATAGCCTAGGATAGTGGGCATGAGGTACGACCAGACCGAAGTTGGATGATGGACCCGTGTCACTAGAGGGGGTGACGAATATACGAACGCACAATGGTGAAACTGATGTACCAAAAAACAAACTATTCGCTGTTACCTGTTATATATTTTTTAGGAGATGCGATGGCGGAGCAACTTCTCACGGGTTCATGATGGTAAAGGCCAGTCTTTGGCTTTTGCATCTGACTATCATGAACTAGCGACCAAGGGCTAGCTCGGGTTTCCGAATTTGAGATTTCAGCCTCGCATCAGTGTATTGGTCATGGACGCTGAAAATATTTTCAATTCGGTACTGGCAGATCAACTTTGCAAAACATCTTTCGCCGTCTATGAGGCGACATAAAGCTGGGCCATGGGATCCATTAAAAATAAAAATTCCGCCCCCAAAGAAGACTCTGAGTACCCTTAAACCGATGTTATCAAAACTGCAACGCTGGGGACGGATTTTAGGTTCTCGAACATATATAACAACTGTCAAAACTTAGCGTTGAAGATCTATTTGTACAACCTGCGGTTTCAGGGAAACTTGGAACCTGCTACCAAGGATCTTACAAGACTATTGGATATATCAGGACTAAGAGAAGGTCGTATTCAGTATTTTGTAGGAACACACTAATGGTGGCAGTAGGTGCTGCGTTGGGAACTGGTCCAATGAATACATACGGTAATAATGACGGATCGCGCTGGACTTAAATTCACTGATGTCACAATCTTTAGGACTAGAAAATGGGGCAGTGAAGCTCCGAGGCTTTGGGGAAGTAATAACCAATAAATGCCCAATGATATACAAGCGAACGGATTCCGGCGTTCAGAGATGTTCAGAGATAATGACGCAGAAAACAGTCAGCACGTCCGGAAGGTAATAAGAATTGCCTAGAGACGCCGGTATTGCGATTAGCGAACAGCCACTTGGGTCAAATGAAATTGCAGTGAACGTTTTAGCCGTGGGATTGAAATAGAAATGTTCAGAGCCAGTTATTCACGGCTGAACGACGACGAAATACTGATGGGAAGCGCCATGTCAAGTAGAGGTGCGCAGTAGCGTTATACTTGTATGTGAATGAATGGGCCCTAAAACCAAACAATTACTTCACTCACAGCGCATCTTCGTACCCACTATTTGAATGTTTGCGCTGCACGTGATCAGACGATTCAGAATGACTCTGAACAGTGAAGGACTAAGACTTTGGTTTGGCCAAGATTAGTTAAATCTAATCAGAACAAAGCACTGGACATTGAATAGAGCTTTCTAGGGTTGTCAGGAGATGAAACCAAGCTTAAAAAACAGGGATAATTTGGCTGGGCGTGGAATTCACGGCCAGATGTTAGGAAATACAACCAGGCCAGCGGAGACGGGCACGAAATCAATTACGCTGACAAGCGCTAGACGCTCTCTGCAACATAACTACGCCTCGAGTGCAAATGTAGACACAGGAAGTGAACGTCTGGATAAAATATAGATAAAGCAGTGATTTGTGGATACCTGACGGTGTAGTTGTCTCAACTGTGGTTTAACGCTAGGGCACTCAAGCTGGTGAGTGTACGCGCTAGATTGTAGTAGTAGGACAGCTGACGTGAGGGTGCAAACGAGAAGGGCTTAAAGACCATTCCAAAGAAAATGTTTAGTGTAAGCGGTGGCGCGAAAAGACGTTCAGCTTCCTCAACAGAGAGGTGAAAATCGATGGTCTTTCGAAAGCCTCCATGAGGCAATGTTGTATGAATATGGGAGGGGAGTTTGTCCCATGGTTTGTAAAACAGACGACTAAAAACGTTTTGTCTAAAGACAATTCGGCAGGTCGACAACGCGATTAGAACCCCAGAGATGCAGATTTTTCAGCTAGGGCAGGAAGTAAGCCCAGGGCGGTAGTCGGATATGTAAGTCCGTCGGTGTATTTTGCGATGCAGAAAGCCTAGTTTTAACCTAATCGGCCTCAGCCATATTGGACCCACCTCAAGCAAAGACGATACGGTAGTGTGAATGACGCAGGAAACAAGGGGTTAGTAAGAGAGCATCGCACATTCTCCACAGCTGTCCAGCATACGCGCGAACACTGTGAGGCGAATTCAGGGCTTGATTCGGGAATGGGTCTTACAAACCGCTTGAAGATGGCAAGTAAACATGGTTAATTGTGGAAAGATCATCGAATGAAAGCACAGGGCTTGCGGGCTTCAGCCCTCTAGACTGTGCGTGTTATTTAAAATTAAAGGCACAGGAATACCAAATACCTAGATCTCTCACTTCGGGAAGAGTAGGAATAGAGCGTCTTTTTGTGAATAAGCATCCCGGGTGGAATCTGGAATCGAGGTGAGAGGGCTTGGCATTTTGGACCGGCGAAAGAAGGACGGGAGTTAGAGAACCACAGGGAGAAACAATTTAGACTGAATTTTAGCAAGAGTATTAACAGAGTTACTGACCTTTAACATGAAATTCATCTTATTACCGCCAGAGAACAGAAAAGGGGGGTTCCATAGTTGATCGAATCAGTGGCATTAATGTACAGCAAGAACAGTAGGAAACCAAGCACATAACCATGAATGACTCAGTTGGTAATGAGAAGAGGTGAGGTGAAGGGATCCCCGATCCTGCTAGCCTGGGTTCTTCCAGTGAGGTAAGAAGAGAACCATCGCAGTAGCGGACCGCCAATCCCCGTAGATCGTCATTTGTTGAGGAGTGCACTGTTGGTTAAACGCCTTGCTAATATCAAGATAAACAAGAATAATGCACAGCCCGGCATCGTAGGCGGACGAAATATGAATAAGGAAATCGACCTGTCGTGTGTTAGCCGACCACCATGCCATATACCCATGCTGCCGTTTGTCAAGTGTCTTGGGGTTTAGCGGGTAATCCATGACAGGGACTTCGATAAGACGCTCTGGGGTACGGGAGGGTAAGCAGGTGTGGCGCACGCCACGATAGCTGGCTAGAACAGTTCGTGGTCCCGATTTATAGTGTGGAATAATGGCGGATTGCTTCCACTGATCTGGGGCTGTGCGAGTGATAAAGGAGACATTGAAGAGATTAAGGACGAGGGTGGAGATAATCAGGCCACCAGCTTTTAAGATAAGTGAAGAGATACCATCAGTGCCGAGGAAATCGGGGTTTCCAAGGTGGATGAGAGGCAAAGTAACTGACTGTGCAGAGGGTGGGGCTTGTCTCGTCAACAGATGTTGACACTTCGTAACCGGATGAGGAGTGATAAGCAGATAGGGTCGATGCGGAGGGAACATGGCAGCTGGCGGAGCAAGAGCTTATGGATTCTACAATGATCGTCTGGCTGAACGGCAACCAGAGGCATATGAGGCTCGTGTGGGAGCAGCTATACATAAAGATGGTAGTAAATTGCCGTAAAAATGCTGGCTACGCGTTGCGTGTCACGAGAGAGAAAGCAGACGCCTCATGTTTGGTAGTGCAACGGGGTTGCAAAGGCTACAAGAATGCAAGGGGAAAGGGTTAAGGATACATGTGTAAACAATGCTAAATATGGATGGATCTCGAAATGAGCGACGGTGCTGACAAGTTTGGGGATGTTGCGCGATACAGGTAGGTCCAGTGAACTGCTCAGCCGTTGGCTTCTTCACCGAGTTCGAGATAGATTGCAAGCTTTTCGTCACCAAAGGAGGTGACAACGTCAGTGCACCGTCCTGATTACCACACAGGTGGCTCACCTCGGATGGTGATGGTAAGTTTCCAATCCAACCGCCTGATGAAGGATCAGGTCATTGGGATTACATAAGGTTGAGATACTTGTGCTGTTAAATGCAGTGGTTAATCGGATGTGTCCGTCCAAAAACAAGCGTCAAGCTAATTGTAATGTGCGATTCAGTTATGATGGGGATGCTTTCGTTTCTAAAACGGCCCATCTGAGCTCCCGGGATTTTGACAGGCCAGAATTCATTAATCCAGGCTAAGTAAACTAACCTCCGTTCTCTTGGATGAAGAAGGCTCTAGGGGGACCCTTATGAGGTATCCGATACAGGAGGCAAAACGTGACCCGCTCAAATGAGAAAACGAATAGGCTGCCGCTAATGTTAGATTACTGCAACGAAACGCGCTCCCTTAGAAGCGACCAGCTTAGACTGAAATGTTAATGTATGCCAGCCTGAAATATCCCACCATTCGGTGCGGGAGAGCCGGGGGACAAGCTAGCCCTTGGCAAACCATATTTCCTTTGATCTTCATTACTGCTAAAAATAGTTCGGTGCACAATAACTAATATACCAGTTATTAAAGTTCTGTGAACTCTCTTAACCTCGAAAGCCTTCCTGTTTCAATGGTTTTGGAAGTATGACCAGGTTTTGTTGCATCTATGGTGTGTGAGCCGTGTCAATCAAAAAGATAGTTGAGAATGGCCTCACTAACGGCGAACAGACTGGAGTGTGCTGCTCATCGGCTGGGAAAACCATACATACCAGCATGACTCAGTCCATATTAATGCAAACCTCTGTGTTTCTGGAGAGGGGTACAATACTCTTTGTAGACGTCTGTAGGAAACCGGGGGACATTTGGTCTCGTATGCACGTCTTGCCATTCAGTCTGAGGTAGGACCATCGGTCGATAAACCGACGATCTGCTGAGGCAGGTTACTTTGGACCCGCCTACTAGTTCTGTAGGTTTATCAGTCCTGAAGATCACAAATTATGCAGAGACGGATCGCCGGTATTAAGTGTATTCTGGGTTCCGTGTCGTCACCTTGCAAGCGTCCAGCGGGCCGCCACGAGAATGGTTGCCGGCCTCAAGTCCGTGGACTACGAAACGCGTCTCGCGATGCTTGATCTCTTTCCCCTGGAGTACCGTCGCCTCCGAGGGGACCTAATTCTTACTTACGCCCTGTTTGAACAAAGCTTGGCAAACAGGTTTTTTACCGTTGACCCAGCAAACACCCGGCGGGGACATAGTAAGAAAATCTTCAAGCTCAGGGCACACACATTCATTAGACAAAACTTTTTTTCATTTCGGGTAGTAGCTGCGTGGAATGACCTTCCTCCGACGGTTGTACACGCTCCTTCTCGAACCCAATTTAAAGCACTATTAGACATTTATTTATGCGAATCCTCGCGCTGGCAAGCATACCGCCCCGCGCCGAGAACATAAAGAGCAGTGCTACACCCTTTTTTCACTTGTGCCTTTCAGGCGAACGACAGCCACTGACCGACAAGAACAAAACCGACCCGGGAAACTTGGGCAAAAGCCTCGATCCTGTGTATCAATCCGTGAATCCGTGAAGCCCGTGGAAAGTGCAGAATATTTGAATTAGCCGCTCATAATCGGACTCCCAAAGTAACCTATTTGAATGAATGCCCAAGTTTAGCACCCACTCAACTGCTTTCATCATAGGTTAAATCGTTTTGAAATACCAATGTTTATCGCTTTGTTCTGAATCTTGTTTGTTCGTGTTCCGCTTCCACCATTGGCGGTTTGCACCTAGTGGTCGTGACGCTCAATCAAGGGGTTTGTTTGGTCACCACCTGGGCCTGCCCCCCTGCAGAATGGTAGAAACTGCGTCGCCTGAGTCGGATAAGGCACACGGAAAGGCGTCACCTCGAAAGTTGGTCGAGCAGCGTGTCAGGGGTGAAGTTAAATGGTTTAATGTCAAGTCTGGCTATGGCTTCATCCATCGTCAAGATACCAATACGGATATATTTGTGCATCAATCTGCGATTGCACGGAAGAACCCTGACCAACTCCAACGATCACTGAAAGAAGGCGAGGAAGTTGAGTTTTATGTAGTCGAAGGTGAGAAAGGAGACGAGGCGTATGAGGTAACGGGCCCGGACGGCGCTCCCGTGCAGGTAACTTGTAATGGAACCGCTGACCAGTTTCTAGGGCAGTGTCTACGCTGCGCCTCGTGGTCGCGGACGCGTCTATGAATTTCGCGGCCGAGGTCGTGGTATGGGACCCGGGGGATTCACAAACAGCAACGACTATGGATTTCAGTATGGCGGAGGTCGTGGTCGTGGAGGTCAAGAAATGGTGAGTCATCGCAGCTCTGGTTCATCCAGTCTCGTACAGAAGCAAATCTTTGAGTTTGTGTGCCGTGTGCTTCGTCATCAGTAGTCATCTACTTGTAGGTGTTTTAGGTGTGTATTTATCTGCAGTGTCCCTTTATCCTTACTCCTTCCAAATTTGAATAGTTATGTTTTGAGATTGCGGGAGAGTTTTTCCTGACGCCTTATGGGCGACAGTTAAGTATTTTGGATAGCGCCCTACCTAAGTGACCAACAGTCGTCTCGGCTCAAGTATCCACTAGCCGTTAACGTTGAATGCTTACGGGTCCCATGGCTGAGTTGTCCCGGTCATTTTGCGTAGACAACGTTTTGCATAATGGAAATCACCAAACCTCCCCGCTTCAGTGACTCATACATCTTTGGTTATTGTCCTCATGCCTGGAGGTCGAACGAGTTTCCTATCCATCTCTACACGTAATGCGTGAACTTTCTAATCCGTCACAGTACAGAATAGCATATTTGCGCATATAAGATTAAGGTACGAGTTGTATTTTGCTAGGCCTGCAAGAACTGGTCAGCTTCGTGGGCTGGACATGAAACATCTTCAGTTCATTAAACACATGTCTGGAACCGCAGCTAGAGTCCGCTGGAATAGCAGACTCCGAATAAGAATACCCGGACCCGTTTTCTGGCAAGCTTGCGAACTTCTACGTACCCAAACCCCGTTCAAAATAGGAAGGCCCAATAGTTCCGAAAGGACTTTCGTAGTACGTTCAGTGACTCGGAGCAACTTGATAGGCTAAACAACAGCACCAAATAGAATACTGGTGCTCCACTATCATATATTTATGTCAATTTATTTGAATGAAGCTTTACAATGGAAAAAGTAGGACGAAGAAATGATCGAGTGCCAGTCTACACCTGCACTCATTATCTGGACAGCGTGAACAGCACTGAAATCTCCATAGCGTCCACTGTCGCCCGGTTAGACACAGATCAGGCCAGGTGGACTGTATCATCGGCACCCAAAATTTTCGTGACACCGTTTCCTCTTGCCATTTGAAATTTTGTCCGCCTCTGGGTCTCTGCCAATCCGAATTAAGCACAGAAGATTGCTCGTCTCGTCAAGCGACAACTCGACATGCGCGACACATGGCCAAACCACCCTAGCTGACAGTGGTGGGTGCATTCTCTGGGTCAAGTATTACCTGCCTCACCAGAAACCCGTTTCCTAATCACACGGGGAGTTTGCTGATTCCAGCGGACTCTAGCTATGGTTCCAGATAGCCCACGAAGTTGACCAGTTCTTGCAATCCTAGCACAATGCAGACGGCACGGTAATCTCATACGTCCCCTTTGATGACAGCTGTATATTTTTGAAGCCACCAGTAGCGCCAATCGATATAAGCGATTTTGGCCTTTGAGGTTTGTGCATTTACCTAACCTGACTGTCGTCAGTACTAAAACATCTTCCGTGATGTATCGTTCCACACTTCGTGATTAAAATCAAAATGATACTAATCCATTCGCTGCCAGGCTTCTTGAACGCTTGCTGGTTCGGATAATCTCGTTGGGAAAAACAGCACTTGTTAATCGTCGTCACTGGCAGGCATCTGTCTTATGGTTTACTCAATCGTTGTCTTAATGGTCTCAAGCGCTCCTACTCGTGTCCCGTCGGTTTTTCCGGAGGTACACTAATTTACGAACATTTCGACATTTTGAGTTCGAGCAAGGGGACCACGAGGGATGGCAGCAAGGCACCGGAAGGATGTTACAGCTGAACCGTTTCATTATTTTAGTATTATTCCAGGTATATAGTCTCGGTAAGTCCGTGTGGGTCGGTTCTACGGCCAGTTTGCACAACCGGCAGTACCGAGGAAGCGCCAGAGTACACTGAACCCCTGCTTTGGTCCATGTACTGGTAGACTCTGGTTGTTGGGTAACGCGTAACCGAGGTATAATCTTTAGGCGCAATTAAAGGTCGGGCCGGTAATTTCAGTATGTTAATCATCTCCATAGATTATATTTCTGATCATGGCACGAATTCCTCACAGCTATGCGGAATAAAGAGATTGTTTTGAACGTCTCGAATTGCTTACCCGCAGCCATGACAAGATCGACGGCACAAACTTCGTTGACATCAACGTCTCCAGCCAAGCGTCGGGGATGCAGGGACTTATGTCTCTGTCAAGTCAATTGGTTGGCCAGTGGTGTACACGTTCAAAGAAGTAAAGTGCAGCACTCATCCATGGGCGAAGATTTTGGCATGCATATACAATGGTCAAGTCACTGTGACCTGTAGTCCGCGAACGAAATAACTGTCAGGCAGAAAAAATCGACACTTGTGTTCATCGGCCGTGACTCTTGTCTTTGTACTGAAGGCGCTGACGCTGTCCTTCGAGGGTGATCATTTATTCACGAACGTTTTCTAGTTACTTTTTAATGTGGAGAATCAAACGAGCTCCGTCATGTGCCAGACTGTTTAGGTAGGTTTCTGATTACCTTAGTTTTCTCGCCGATTGTAGGAGTGGTATGAAGGAGTTGTTCCTAAAACCCAGATCTCTGGGTAAACTGTACTACTTCGTCATGCTCCCGTCTGTTCATCTCGTTTGGTGGCATATTTGACAAACAGTTGAGTATCTGCGCAGGATACATCCCGGACTAAAGACGGTTTCTGTCCTCCTCCGGGATTTAAAGTTCTTTATCGAATGTTGCTCGTAATGTGGCTTCTCCTTGCACTCTTCACTCGATAAATTCTGTTTTCCTCCCTTAGTACGGTACTTACGATTATATGGATCGTGGTGGTCGTGGTCGTCCCTTCCGAGGTCGAGGAAGACCCAGAGGCCGTGGTTTCAGGGGAGGTTATGGATATGATGGACGTGGCGCACCCCGCGGTTCCTACCGAGGTCGGCGTAGTGATGAACACGGCCACGAAAATGGTGAGGCAGGTGGGTTGTGGAACCATCTGAAGGCTTCCAGTTAACCCAAGTTCGTAGTTTAGGTAGCATATGATAGGTTGATTGTTGTCCACCCTCCCCATCTCACACACTCACTTTTAATTTCAGGCCATGAGCAAGAACATCACGAATGAAAACTATTCTACCGGGCATTCGTCGTCGTCCTCCCTTGGGTGTTAGTAAAGAAGTTGAATATCACTTTTGTCACCATTCTAATCAGTGTGTGCGTTTGAACCTCCATCCGTCTTTACCAACTGCAAAACGGCATATTAGACCCTTTCTGTTATTTGTCCACCCTGCTGCAACTGCACACCTGTTGCTCTTGCCACCTTTGCCCGCGTTCCAAATGAGTGAATAGTGTAATTTATCACCTCCAGACGGCAACTGATAATCGAACGCCAAGATCAGCACATCAAATTAAAGATCTGCCGAAGTTTGTCCTGCTCCTTTTGACCACCCTTTCGTCAAATCTGCATTTGTGAAACTCAGTATTTTTGTATTGCCCATTTCCTTGGAGTTGAATACCTTCCTCCTCGGTCCTGTTGGCTACACAAGGATGACTGTTATGAATTTCTAATGACTTCTTCCGTCCTCCATCCATTTCATGCGCATTTTTTATTATAAATGCGCCCGCCAGTGGTCCATTTGTAGAACATCATCCACTTGTTACGGGGATTCGCTCTATTCTTTTCATATTCAACACCATAACAATTGTTTTTTTGATACCGACAAAATGCCCTATTAGAGTACTTGTATTTTTCCTACCTATCGACGTCGCTGTGTTCACAGATCCGGTTTGGTAACTAGCACATTCGGAGGTTCTGGTATATACTCAAATGATCGTTTAGCTGTAACACTCCTTCGGTGCCTAGCTGCTGTCTAACTCGAGAAGGTTTTGGAGACTTTTTTACGAGCTCTGGCAATCAATGGCTCTCAGCAGACGTACGTCTATGTAGGGTATCTTTTTGGTCTTAACATTCCGACAACTCTGGATGGCATTCGTCATGGGTTATACGCACTACAGGGGGCGAGATGGCTAAGTGATTAGACTGCGAGTTTGGTGACCGCAAGATCCGTGGCCTGGGCCTCTGTCTCTCGACTTCTCCTGTCTAGGCCTGGATAACCTGGCAGTATCCAAGCCCTCGTGCTTCCTTCGTGTGTCATGCAGTTAGATACTGAAGGGTACTACCAGCGGACGAATTTTTTATAGACACTAAAGCAAGCGCTCGATTTTTCAATGCTCTGACCTAATTTTGATTATCTTTGCATCATTCTTATTCTGGATAGAATGACGTTAGTGCGGTAATCTGTGAGGTCTCACCGTTAGTTCGGCTCGGTCCTAACCTGCAAACAATTAATTACGATAAGGGGACAAATTAAGCTGACAAATCTCCCGCATGGGGGTATCCCTCGGAAACACTGCACAAATTGCAACTGAGGGCCACCAAAAGTCCTCTTTGTTCAAGCTTGTGACCCAAAGAGATTTGCCTTCACTTGTTGGACCTTTAGTCTCATTCCAAGGTACTGAGCGGTAGTTTTCGGTTGACCAAAGCACTCCATCGCCTCAGAGGCGTCTTTAATTGGAACGCTATCAGTAAATTTCAACTCCAATTCTCAATAACCAAACAAACCGTCCAGTTACGGAACCGTTTCAGTGCGTGGCCACCGTGCAACTGGAAGGACGGACTGGCTAATAAAGTACCTGCTTAGCCAAGCCTCGGCCGGGGTAATAGAAAGACCTGGGTTGAGTTTGCACCACGGATTTCTGGTCATCGTCTTCTCTTGACCGCTGAATTATCTCGAAGACCGTCAGCTGACGTCCTGAACAAACTGACTTTGAGTTGTTCCTGAACGGCCTATTACTCCGCTAGATTTGAAGGTGAGTGACGGTAAACGTTGATGGCCTTAAGTTCATGCATACGGTGGCCCACTGATGTCAACCAGTCAAGTGAATCAGGATGATAACTCCTAAAATTGTTGACGGCGCTGGTGACAAGTTTGTTCTCCAAATTTGACAAACGTACACCGCTATTTGAGTGACTTGCGTTGCGTTATATAAGTGGAGTCAGTTCCCTGATTCCAGTTACTTTGTCGTTACTGACAACTCCATTGTCCAGTCAGCCGGAGGAAGAGTCTTGGCCGAACCGCGTTACGGGGTTTCACTCAATGATAGAACTTTCAGATTCTTGAAGTGTAGGTTCATGCTGAGCAGTTCAAGGAACCATTTTAATTCGTGATCGGATAAAGATTCCGCTTCTTGTCTTTAATGTGTCCGCACAAACTGCAAACAGGATATCGGACACGGTCAACTGTTTCCGCATGCAGTCTGCGAGATAATCACGCCCATTTACCACTTTCAAACTCCAGTACTAAGGGCTTGAGTTTGCTGATCGTTTCACCTAGTTCGATAGCTGCATAGTTCTCTGATCGCGCTGTAACATGAAATCAGTGCGTGACACGAGTAACATTTTCCAGCTGCGTCAGGAACCGATAGCAGGCTAAAGTGCCGTATCTACAACTCTGCTTAATTAGCGGTCCTACTCTACGATTGTGAAACTTGACCTCCACTTTGAACACCTCAAATGTTTTCAGACGTCCAGGTCACAGGTATCTAGCGTAACGGGGGGGAGATGGCCCAGGTGGAAGGTCCGTGGTTCGAAACCGACTGCCTCTCTACTTCCCCTGTCTAGGCTCGGGCAACCTGCCAGTATCCCAGTCCTCGTGCTTCCTTCGGGTGGCATGGCAGCTAGGCACCGGAAGGGTACTACAGCTGAACGCAATCTAGCGTAACAGACGTTGATTGTCTCCAGCATATATATGATGAAACGGTCCTCTACAGAGTGATTAGCCCGAGCGGTAGATAAGGCTTATCAGATTGAGGCGCTTGCTGGGTTTGCTTGGCTATTGTCTAGCAAAGAGCCGAGTTTCTCACCCTAACACCTTAGCGAAATATTCTTACGGGATAGGCCGTAACATGGCAATGCGAAATGTAAACGGGTATTTTCAGGTTGGGCGTTGTGAGATCTTCGCACCTTCCTGGGTGAAGTGCATGTGAGACTTGTTGGAAACCTTAAGTAACCAATCCCTGTAGTGAGCTAGGCATCACCAGTTGGGCTACCTTGCTGACGCTCGTCTGTGATGCAGTGGGTTGGTGTTAGGTGAGGTTCGCGAAGCGATTTAGTCGGTACGGCTGGTAGTGCCTTAGTCACGTACTCATCTCACTGGTTTGAAAGTACAGATGTTTCGCTGTTGACTTTTCCCGCGACATATAGAGTTTTGCATTAATTCCTCATTCAGTCGGTATCACTCATGGGGACCTTCCTCCTTGGCTGTACAGCAGTTAAACGTCAGTGCCGATGTTTTGCCGCGTCCAATTATAAGTAGTCTTGTCCAATTTGAATGTGGGTTTATTCTCTTCGAAATCCGCTGCGAATACCAACTCCCTCGGAAACAATTTGGTTGCGCCAGGTCTGTGCAATGTGATTGATGTTTCCGCCACCTGGCTTATGCTGGCGGGTTCCGGCGGTGTTAGTCAGTCTGGCGAGGGTCTGATATACGTTCTTACGGATTACTGCAACACATACGACCACGTGAATGTCAGACCAACTAGGCGAGAAGAAGGCAACGGAAGAAGCTCACGTGCATTCGTCTATCCGATTGGTCCCTTTTGGAGTTTGATGAGGCCATTTTTTTGCTGCATACATGGTGAGCTGAATCCCGTCCTGTCGCCTACGCCGTTGGGCTCTTGAGTATAATGGTTTGCGCTGGGCCGCATGTATAGCCACACCAAAGGAGTCCGCCTGGGCTAGACAGTTCCAATGTTGTCAGCATGTGGCCCACAATCGTCAAGTCAAGTGAGGATAACAGCAGCTCAGACTATGTGACCCAAAGCTTGCCTGGTGTCCCGCACCGATTGCAAGACGCACTTCTCCAATAACGACTACCACAGGCGTGGTCTGTACAATGATGATCAGAGTTTTGTCTTGATAATCTTGGACTTTCCGATTTTTAAGGAGGGTGGTGGATCATCATCATCATTGTCAGCTGTAAGAACCGCGTACTCGTCGTACGCTGGTTGTAGCTGCCACAATTTCGTTCACCGATGATTCGGGGGGGGGGGGGAGTTGGAAACGCATTGACGGCGCGG